>NC_056728.1:1583131032-1583431032 GCF_019279795.1 Protopterus annectens | reverse complement strand
TTTAAGGTATTATGCAGTGAAAACTCTAGCTTGACTGGGTTTTTCTTGCAGTTTTTACATTGTCCTTAGTTAAGGGGTAAACAACAGCTATAACAAATAACTGAAAACATATGTTTTTCATTAAGTAGTGATATTTTCTTTAGTACTGATATATCAATGTCATCTCTAAGTGGTCACTGTTATTTCCTAAGTTATTACATATCAAAATGAATTGATGAGGGTCTGTATGTTGTTTGATGTTATCAGGTTTTTATCTCCATGTTGTAATTTTGAAGGGTTGCGATTGTACCGTGGAGAAAAGAATATATATTGTGATAGTGTCTCTACTGATTAGAGTGGATACTCTGAATTCCTAATGCTTTGACTGTTTTTTTGCAAAAGGATCGGTTTGCCTGTTTGTAATGGTATCCTTAGACTTATAACCAGCACAGACATGAATACGCCAACAATGACAAGAAAAACGTCTGTAAAACTAAGGCACTTTAATAAGAAAATGCATAAAAACAGTAAAAGCAATAGATTGCACACTACAACCGTAACTAAGCTTAGTTATGGCTATGACTACCCATTTATGGAAGACTGTTTCTTATCTGTAAGTGTGAAATAAAGTTTTTCAAGAAGCCCTATCTAAACAAATATAACATTCAATCATTATCCTATTAGAATATGTCAATATTTTCCACCAGAATTCTTTCAAAAAAAGAAAGCTTTCACAGAGATTTCCAGACAGCTTTTCCAGCTGTTTAATTATAACAACTTAACTGTTAAGTTTGAATCACCTCAAGAAGGTTGGAAAGAACTTTTGAAAACTAAATTCTGCTCTGGCTGCAAGAGTTCTGGTGGAATCCAGCGTTGAGCACTTATGGTTCTTTATTCTGTCTCTCTATTTATTTTTTTGTGAGGGGGGTTGCGTTCTCCATGCAGGTGAAGGTTATTTTTTTTACATTGATTGTTATGTGTATGCTGCATTTACAGGTTAGAGAGAACTTAATGACTAGAATTGTGTCAATCAATATTGATGGGCTTAATCATCATATTAAGAAAAAGTTATTAAATTATTCCATCACAAGACATTAGATACTGCTTGTTTTCAAGAAGTGTATCTAAGTAATTTTTTTCAAACTTTTGCTAACTCACATGACAATAAGTCAGCTATTGTTGCTGTACTTCTTCTCCTCCTCTCAAAAGATTATACAGTTTTAGACATATTTGCAGATGTCCCAGGTACAATTATGATTCCGCAAATACACTATAAAAATCTTGGTTTTACTTTATGCTTGGTATATGCAACATTTGCTATTTATTATTGTTTCCTTAAAAATTTGACCATAGGTATACAGTCTATTTCATGTTGCAATATTTCCATAGCAGGTGATTTTAATATTCAGCTGTCTAAAAATAAAAGATCAAGCACTGCAGCTAAACTGAACACAGGATGGAAACATTACAGTTTCAAAACACTTTCATCTTTAATCCATTAAGACTTCTTCAGTGAACCATTAGCATCCCTTAGCTCTTTTTAAACCCAAACACATGACAAAATAATCCAGTCAGCAACACTAACCAATTACATATTTATGCAACTCCAAAAAACAATCTCACATTTGGTAAAATATTGTATTAAAATAGTTATTTAATAAACATTTAATGTTTACATTCTCATTTAATCCTAGGAAATTGCATGGCATTTAGTCTGCCATCACAACTCTCTATTTTCTAGTCTCGAATTAATATCATCACCCCTAAAATCTAACTTGACCAGTTTGATCACACAAAATTCAAACTGCTTTAAATTAGCAGAGTGGAGACTATGCCTAAATGAAGCTTTGTTACCATTTTTATTCATAATTGTCTTTCCTATGTAAAAACAATCACAAGAAACAACACTTTACCGAATGCACTCCATTTCCGATTTACATGTAAAAGTATCATTTCCCTCAAATGTGGTATTAACTCATTCCCTTCAGTATAGTGTTTTTTGAGTGAGTACTGTTAACTCCCAGTGGGTGTGGCTTGAGGCTTTAAAAAATGAAGTTAACACGTAGTTCAAACAAATATTCATATTTCTAGAAAAGTGAGTGTTACTAGAAAACTTAAATGACAAACTATTCAGGATAAAGTAATCTTTACGTTAGTGGCATTCATTCAGTTTAATGCTTTAAACTGGATTTTATTAGCCAAAATAAAGGCAGTGAATATTAATTTTGTAATGTTGTATAAACAGCTTACAATATCTCAGTAACCATTCAAGCAAGACACATACTGCCAGAAGGATTTTCTTCATACAGCTGTGAGCTTTCATATGAGGCTATGCAGCTTTGTATGTGTTACCTGAATGTTGAGATATTTAGAGAAATATGAACATTATTACATTACAAATAAACATTTTACAAATAATATTCAATATCTCTTTAGCTGCATTAGACAAAGGTCAGATATGAATATAATTGTGTTTGCCATCAAGTATTCTTTAAGACAAAATCTTATGATGCTTTGTATGTAGCATGGTTTTGGAATTATTAATGCAAATATGAACAAGCAATATTTGATGCCTAGAGGTTTCAGTAGGAGTTAACTGCAGAAATGCCTGGAGGTACACTTAGCAGTAATGAATTAATATCAGCACCCAAAAATGGTGAAAAGTAAATGACTCCATGTCTTTTGCGATCATAACAGGGGAATGTTTCATTTTTATTAACCACTGGTACAGTCCCTGTTAATGGGTTTTCTGACAATATTATAAGGTTCACTCCATTTCTGTCTACAAATCTCTTGTGATGACCCACTATTAGCCCACAGAACATTGCAGTTAGCAGAATCTACCCTCCTAATCTCTTAGGAATCTACTGAATGAGTTAAACCATATGGTAAACTAGCTCTGTCCAGATGTTTTGGTGTAAGTAATCAATTCATGTTTTAAAATGGGGCTGAACTTATTGGAACTCTTACTAGATAACTTTGTCATTTACTTTATTTGGAGAAGTGAATCTCCTAGATCAGTGGTTCTGAAACTTTGCAAGCTGGAGGACCCCTTTTGATAAAGGAAATATTTTCGTGGACCCCTATATTTTGGATTCTGTTAATATTAATAAATAATAAATATTAAAGCAATATTTGAATTGCAGAAATTAGTTCTATTTGTAAAGGATTACAATTTAAACAGACTCCAGCTTCTAAAACTGTCTGATGAGGAAAACATGCATTGGAGTTAATTTCTAGAATGAGGAGTAGGTCATTAAGGCACTTCCAAATATTATTTAATTTCATTATTACTGTGTTGACAGAAAAACAAGTTTTGCATTACTATGAATTTTCTGAAGGATACGAACTGTACAACTGAAATATCTGCCATTATTTTCTGACATCAGTGCTCAATGACTTGCCAGGGATTTGCCAGAAAAAGCACAATTTTATGAGAAACAAACAACAAAAATTCATGAGGCTCAAATCTGGACATTCTGCGAAAACCTGTGCTGTTGAGGGCTACACTACTGACCTCTTAACTCACACATACATTTCTCTCCTTCTTACCCACACACACACACACACACACACACACACACACACACACACACACACACACACACACACACACACACATACACACACACATCTCTTCCTCTTACTTACACATGCACGCACACATACAAGACCATTTGCTCTGGACAAAGCCACAAATAATGAGAGAACATAGTTCCAAAACTAGGAACAGCTATTAAATATTGCTCTTACAAACATACACAGTTGATAGAAAAACAAGTTTTGCATTAGTACTAATTTTTTGAACAATAACTATAAAACTGAAATGTCTGCCATTATTTTCTTAATTCAGTGGTGAATGACTTGCCAGAGGTTTGCCAGAAAAAGCACAATGTGATGAGAAACACACACAACAGGGCCATGTTGAGAACATAGTACCAAAAATAAGAACACCTTTTAAATATTGCTCTTACAGACTTACAAAGTTTGAATTGCTATTAATTTTCCAAAGGATATAAAGTCCATTACACTATATTTTTTGGCTTCAGTGCTCAATAACTTGCCATGGATTTGCCACAAAAGATCACTTTTATGAGAGGTACACCAAAACTATGAGGCAAAAATGTATACAGCTGAGAAATATGAAGCAGCCTCACAAAAAAAAAAAAAAAAAAAAAAAAAAAGAAGAAAATACCTTAAAAAGTCTTGTATCGATCAGCTCTGCAGAAAGAATCCAACCAGGATCACACAGCTACTATAACTGTCTAACTGTGACTGGAGGGAAAGTAACAGTTTATTGAATTTTCCCTCCAAGTCCCAACTGCTGCAACTGCCATACAGAAAAAGTTGGCTCTGTATAGGGTAAGTAATCACTTGTTCCGTGTCAGCTGCAAACGCGGAAGTTAGTAGTTATTATAACCACGGGGAAAGCAAATGGTTAGCCGCGAATGTAGAAGACATGGAAAGGAAGTGTGTTTGTGTTTTTCTTTTTTCTTTTTCAATGCAGTGACTGCAGAATAGTAAAGTGGAACTCCGCGGACCCCTTGAATTCATCATACGGACCCCTAGGGGTCCGCGGACCACAGTTTCAGAATCGCTGTCCTAGATGCTTGACATCTTCTAAGAATATTAGATATAATATGAATGATCTAAAACCTTCTATATTTGTTCAAAACTGGATTAGCTATTTTTCATTGTTTTAGCCAATAGACACCTCTAATTATAATGTCTTCTCAGCCATTTATCATCTCCAACTTTCAAGCCTTTTCTTAAAGGCTCCTAACGCTAAAGCTTCATATTTTATTGCAATACAGAAACTAATGAAAAATAATCTTTTACTTTTATCTTTTCCATGGTCATGACATTATTTTCTGTTAACTGCTTGATTTCCCTTCTTAATTATTAAACATTCAACAAATGTGGATCTCTTCACATTTTACCTCTTCAAAATTCATTAAAACATAACCATCTCCAAGTATAGAAGACATGTTTGCCATGCTTAATCCCAAATTCAGTAACATTATCTAAGCACATCTACTCTATTTAAAACTATTTTCTGACTGTTCTTCTGCTTTTGTTGAGCCTTTTAAAAATAAATAAGGTTTAGACAATATTACACTTTTTCTGAGAGTACCAAATATGATTATTTAAATCAGATTACAAAAGCCTGAAATGCACACCTAAAGTTTTGTTAAGAAAATTCCATTTGACTTGCCACATGTCCACATGCTCTTCTGTGCAGATGATATAGTTCTCTATAGATCTAACCAAAGCCACCAAGCCATTCAGGATCAGCTCTAACTAAAGCTGTTAAATCTTATCAATTGGCTTGCCCCCAAGAAGTTCCTCCTAAACCCTAACAGAAATTATACAAAAATCTTTGGAAAACACCAAAACTGTCCAAGTACCCCAAACTATTTGATCAAAGACCTAGAAAATTATATAATAGAAAATGCTCCCACTTTCAAATACCTGGGAATGTGACACGTTCAAACTCTTAATTTCAAAAATACACTGAGAAAATCAAACCAAAAATCAATTACCTTCTTTTCTGGACTCAAAAAAACAAACAAACAAAAACAAAACTTTACTTTCACCATGAGTCAGAGCAGCCATGGGCAAGGACAATGGCATTCTATGAGAAAAAAAAAATAAACTGCATTCATCACTAACAAAATTTGAAAATTCATAGCTACCTCATCCCAGAGCACCACTGAATATCTCTCAAAAAGAATCTGTGAAATAAGGAAAATAACTCCTTTTGGTCTGACTACATTTCAAACTCCTCTATCAGGGTACCTGTCTCCACTCACCACCAGACTGCAACTTCCATAGCCAGTCCAGTTCAGACACAGTCCTCGAAACTCAGAAAACAAAAGTATACTACATGGACTACAACATTTCTACACTTGTTCCCAAACTATGGCAAGTACTTTCAAGCCTCACAAATATCTCCCAGTTTGCCAGATTGAGAGTCCTATTCAAAGACTTCTTACTCAGACAGAGCAAATGAAACAATGTAGAACATTACATAATGCTCATAACAGCATCATTTTCACTCATCAACTTACTATACCTCTCTCACAAACCCACTTAATACCTCATAAATTTCACCTCAACATACTATTCACCACCTACTTTTCCAAACACATTTTAGACTTTTTAAACATCCTATAGACAATATATATATATATATATATATATATATATATATATATATATATATAGATAGATAGATAAATATACACAGTTTTTACTTAGATAACATAATATATATATATATATATATATATATATATATATATATATATATATATATATATATATTTATATATATATATATATATATATATATATATTTATATATAAAACAGATGTCTGAAGTATCAAAACATCAAATGTCAATCATACCACTAAAAGAATTTGAATCACAATTACCCATAAAACTGAATCACACTGATTTACTAAAACAAAATGTGTTTCAGTCAAATGGGTTTTAAGAAGCCAGTGGGTTTTCAGTCAAGTGGGCTTTTAGTCATTTACATGTCAGTCAAATTACTTTAACCATTCCATATCAACCATATTGCTTCAACCATTCAGTTTAAATCAGCTGATTACAGAGAGAGAGAGAGAGAGAGAGGAGTCTTTCCATGCATTTACTGTTTCTTAGTCTATCACATGCTAGTTTCAGTTCAGGAGGTTGTATCCTTAGTTTCTGTTCTACTGACTGTGCATGTCTGCTCTGTATATGATATTTAAAGATATTTCTTTTTGAATTAAGAAACCCTGGCTGAGCCAGCAACTGGTCAAGCTTGGTCAGTGCTCTACCCTGGTATATAAATGTAAATAAGCAAATGTAAAGAGAGAAAAACATTTTGCACTTTATTCATCTGCTTTTACTGTATTTGTGTTTCCTTCTACTTTATTTTGCTTTTGCCTCTTCTTAAAAGTACTCACTTTTATTTATTCTGTTGCATTTATTACTGCTTGGTAGTAGCCTGATTAAATTGTGAATGTTATACTAAGTCTTTTGGTTTAAGCACTTGGGCTTCATACTGGTTACATTAAGGTTTGTGGCCTGCACTGTTGTGGCAGGACAGGTAGCTTACATCCTTCAAAGCTGGGAATTGCTGATTGAAGGCTCAGTGTCTGCTATTCTAAAAGTGTATTAGTTCTGGTTTAAGCACTTGGGCTTCAGGCCAGTTATTCTACATTAAGAAGGTTTGTGGTCTGCACTCTTGTGGGAGGAGAGGCTGGATTCTGCCCTTCTGAGCTGGGAATTTCTGGTTGCAGGCTTATTGTGCCTGCTTATTTGAACTGTTTCTTTCTGAAATTGGTGCACCTTGTTGCTGTAGCATAGACCAGATTCAGGCCTGCAGAATCTAACTTTGTATAACCTGAGCACTGATCCAGGCCATCTTTTGTTGGAGAAGGTTCCCCTGCACCCTAGTAGCAGGAGTGTGCAGTTAGAACTTGTCTGATTGAAGACTGCTGAAACAGGGTTCAGTTTTTAGCTTTTTTCTGGTTAACTGGGTAACTTGTTTAAATCTGTTTGATCGTTTTCTATTGTTTTATATATATATATATATATATATATATATATATATATATATATATATATATATATATATATATATATATATATATAAATTCAACTTTATTCATCTGCTTTTACTGCATTTGTGTTTCTTCCTACTTTATTACTAGGGGAATTGACTACAACTCTGATCTGAGATATATAACAATAAATATCCTTTTCTGTGCATTTAAAGTGTGTTTTTTTTATTGTATCTGCTTTATTTTCTGAAAAAAATTTTTTATATATATATATATATATATATATATATATATATATATATATATATATATATATATATATACATATACATAAATATATATATATATATATATATATATATATATATATATATATATATACATACTTGTTTCCCACCTTTCTAAGCTAGTATAGTAGAGTTTTCAGGTTAATGCTAATTTCAGGGCTATGTTACAAATCTCTGTGTTTGCCCATGCCTTACTTGGATAGAAGGAAGTTCTCTGTTCTTCTGTGAGAGAGGGGAGCTTTGAGCAGCCTATCTGTTCCTGGAGGAGTGGTTTCAGCCCAGAAATTAGTAGTTTATTGGCCATTTTAGGCTGATTTCTATCTTTTTCATTTCCCTGCTATGAAATCTGCATTTGCCCGGTTTTGCGTGCCGGGCAGCGACAGTTACCTAGGGTATAACTATTCCCGGCTCCACAAAGTCTCCTCTTCAATTTTTCCCTTGGACGTAGACAAACGTTCAACTTAAGCACTCAAGCCATTAATTTCTCAGCCCGGCACTTGCTCAACACTCATAGCAAGCACTTATAAACCCTAGCACTAGACCCCCCCCCATACTGTACAGAAGGACAATGCTCTCTATTTGACCTTACCAGCCATTCAGTGAAACAGTTCACTGTACCTATCCAGGCATGTCCAAAGGACAGTTTCAGGTGTACTCTCCAGTCCATCTGGTGAATCTGGGCATTTTGAGGCAATGTTACAACTGCCTCATGTACACAGACAACCCTCTCCTCCTCCTACCACTAAACACTAATACATGTGAGAAATGCAATTATACAGCCAAACTCTCTCAACCCAAGACTGGATCAGACAGTCAAGAGGAGAAGGAAAATACTTGCATCATACCACCAGTCTCACACTGATCCATTAAACCAGCACCGGCAAAAAACACACATAAATACACAAAAACATACTCAGAGGCTCTAAATAAAAATTTGCAAAAGCAATAGAGACCTCCAAAGCAGACATCCAAGCAACCTCCACCCACAACATAAACCATGAAACACATACTTCACAAAACCAATGTGCCACGCAATCACAGCCCTTAAGGCAAAATAACATACTCAGCATACTTGTAATAGGTGACTCTATAGTCAGGCACACTGATGTCCCACTCACTAGGCTGAATAAGGTGAAGGTTACTGTTAGCTGCCTGTCAGGTGCCAGGATCCGCCACATAACACAAGCATTCAGGTCACTCCAGAACAAGTACAAATATGACTGTCATTGTCCATGTTGGTGTGAATGACCTGAGCCGTACTTCCCTGGACTACATAAAAAGAGACATGTAAGAGCTCTCCGATCATGTAACCCAGGCCGGTATGACCCTGACCCTGAGTAGCATCCTGCCCTCACCAAGAATGATACCACGGTATAAAGAAAAAAATATCAATTTCAACAACTGGCTAAGTTTCTGGTGTCATTCTAAGGGGATCCAGTGTCTGTCCACCTGGGATGACATGCTCAACAAGCCACGCTGCTTCACTAGAGACAGCTTGCACCTGTCACCCTTAGGCTTTCAAATAATGGCCAAGGCTCTTGCCACCCCCATAGTGCCTTTTTTAGGCAAGGCTCAAAAGACAAACCCACTGCCGTAAATAGCACAAGTAACAAAAAAACTGAGGGTAATGCTACTCAATGCCAGAAGTCTAAACCTCAAAATGCATGCACTCGAGGTACTCCTCAGTATGGAGAAAATCGATATATGTGCAGTAACAGAAACCTGGTTTAAGGCTCCAGAAAGCACCCCAGCACTACCAGGCTACAACTCATACCATACATTTCAGCCACAGAACTCGGACCGAAATACAAAAGGCGGGGGCGTATCCATATTCATCAAGGATACCCACACCTCCAGGATAGTGGCACAGCACGATGCTTCAGAGATCATCCACGTGCAAATAACAGCGGGCAAAACTGCAATTCAAATTTTAGCTTGCTACAGATCACTCACCATGTCCCAGGGCCCCCATTTCATGTTTCTGGAAACACTGGGAAACATAAAGGTCCTATGAAGCACCCTAATATTGGGTGATTTCAATTACCCAAACATTAACTGGGATAACTACTCAAGTACTAACTCCCTTGCCCAACATTTCCTAGAATTTATAAAGTCAAATGCCCTGGATCAACTGGTCAACACTCCCACAAGAGGTGACAACATATTGGACCTGGTCATCACCAACATGGGTGACCGGTGTTCCACCCTGGAGGTCAACCCCTTGCTGGTTATATCTGACCATAAACAAATCACGTTGGATATCCACATTCCACCCCCACTCCCGGACAAGGAAACCACGGTGAAAAACTTCTCAAAAGCAAACTTCATGTTACTTAAGACCTAGGTGGAAAGTTTCAAAGACCCATGCTAAAGGATAATGCTGTCCAAGCTGCAAAATCCTTTACTAATGCATTCTACGGTCACCAACAAGAATGCATGGATCATGCTATCCCAAGCAAAACCAAGACTCACTCCTCCAAGAAAAGGAAACCAGTCTGGTGGACCCCTGCCATAAACAAGCTATACAATAAAAGGAGGAAACTAGTACAGAAAAGAGGAAAATCCCAAGAAGGGAAGACATCCCTGATTAGTATCAGCAAGAAACTACGATCCCTCATAAAATCATCCAAGGCGAGCTTCGAAAGAAAAATTGCCAAGGACTCCAAAGATAACCACAAGGCATTCTTTAGCTATGTCAAGAATCTAAGTGGAAATTCTCAGATCTGCTCAGCGTTAGTGCAGAATGGCACAAAATACACTGAACCGACCAATATTGCCAACATCCTGGCAGACAGGTTCAGTGCAAACTTCACCCCCCACTCACCCCCAAAAGGGCCCATAACCATACCAGAAGAATGTACAGCCCCTGAAATCACAGACACTTAGGTTAAAACAGCCCTCTCAAAAGCCAAAAACACAGCAACAATGGGACCGGACTAACCCCTCACCTAAACACACCGTTCAAACTCAGCCTCTCCACAGGCTACGTACCCATAGAGTGGCACACAGCAACAGTTATTCTGCTCCACAAAGGTGGAGCCACAACAGAACCCGGAAACTATTGCCCTATAAGCCTGACTATCTTGGTCTGCAAGGCTATGGAGCACATCATCATGGAACTCATTAACAGAGACATTGGGAACCTCAAAACACTGGACCCTACCCAGTTTGGCTTTGTTAAGGGCAGATCATGCCTCCTAAACCTGGTGGACTTCTTTGAGACAGTTACCAAGGCTATAGACGAATGAAAGGTGGTACACACACCCTACCTAGACCTTGCAAAGGCCTTCAACACCATTCCCCATTCTGGTATTATAGACAAGCTCACCAGCCTGAACATAAACCTCTATGTCACAAGACGGGTTGCCAATTGGCTTATGGACAGAACCCACATGGTGAGAGTTGCGGGAACTAGGTCTGACTCTAAAACAGTTACAAGTAGCGTTCCCTAGAATTCAGTCCTAGGACCCCTCCTGTTCAGCATACACTTCTCAGAGGTACAGGGAAGCACAGGAGGACTATGGCTGACCACGTTTGCAGACAACTGCAAACTAGGGGCTATAATTGACTCTCTGGCTGACACAGACATCCTCCAAAAGGGTCTCGCTGAGATGGATACCTGGTGTCAAAATCATGGCCACAAGCTAAATGCCAAAAAGTGCATAGTCATCCCCTTTGGAAAAAACAAAGTTCCCACAAACTACCACACAGGTGGTAGTCCCCTAAATACGGAAAATGTAATAAGGGATCTGGGGACCCAAGTAGATAGTAAACTCTCCTTTGATAATCACATTGCCAAAGTGGTTAGAAAATCCTTCTATGTGGCCCACCTAATCACAAAAGGGTTTGCATCCAGATAAAAAGAGGTCATTGTACCCCTCTACTCATCACTCATCAGACCCATCATAGAGTACAACTCCCCATTTGGGATGTACCTTACAAGACACCTGCAACAGCTGGAAAGACCACAGAAATACCTCACCAAGAGGATCACTGGCCTCAAACAGATGCCCTATGCAGCTCAACTGAAGAAACTCCATCTGTACTCGGTTGCATACCGCCTACTCAGAGATGATCTCTGTCTGACATACAAGGCCATGTCCATCCCAGAATTAATGGACATGCTCCACCTAAAGAAAACCTTATCCCCTTGAGCCACACACTCTAGGGATCTAAACCTCACCACAATAATAAATAGGATGTGCTGGAGGAATAGATTTCTGTCCTAGAGACTTCCCATGCTTTGGAACAGATTCCAATCTACATTAGACAGAGCTCCTCGCTAACACTCTTCAAGAGAAACCTTGATGGGTGGATGGGAAACAGACAGTTTACCCCGGGGATCACTTCAGTGGCTCTGTTGGACAGAGGCACAGGGAACTAATCTAAGGGGGCGGCGAAAGCCAACACTTTCTGGCTAGGCTTATAAATGCCTTTGGGCAGATAGCTTAGTACCTACCTATGAACCTATGTACCTATAAATATCAGTTTCAATCAGAAGGAAAAATGAAAACCTGTTATAAAATATGCAAAACAGCATTTTTAGTTATATATTTAATTTTAATTATTTTGTTTATTTTACATTTATTAACTAGATAATTGGGCTGGTCCATGGACTATTTTCAGCCACGACTCAGGCAGAATGCACACCTAATGAACATTAATAATAATAATAATAATAATAGCAACATATAGACACTTTATTCTTTTATTTAAATTTAACCAGGTAATTGATCTTGTTTTTGGACCATTTTTTATGCCATGATCTAAGTCATCTGGCAAAGATATAGACGTATGCAATTTAGGCAACTTATACCACAACTAATAGCCACGTGTATGTAGGGTACAAATAACTTATTAGCTGATTAGCTATAATGATGTACATTTTTATTTTGCAGTTTTCTTAGCATTTAGCAGGTTAGCTATATGACAATGGTTTTATAACTTTTTTTGCAGTTCTCTTAACTTTTCCCTGATAACTGGGTTACTTAATGCATTTATTTTAAACTTTAAATTTTTCTGTACCGATTACAATTTGGATAGTAAAAAGTAAATATAAAAGAGTAAAACTACTGCAATAAATAATGGTACATATTAAGTTGTGTTGTAGTTGTACACTGATAGCTGTATTTGTTCTGGTAGGGTGACAATATGGTGAAGGCTAAGGAGGGAGATTACTGCAGCCCTTAGTTATTATGTTTAATGATGCACTTTGATATTACTTTTAGTCTGACACTCCTTACATTATTTACATCGTATACATACAAAAATTACACAGAATTCAGTTCAGGAATTTACATTTCATAAATGATGAGCTCCCTTATTAGAAATTAAAGTATGTAACTTAACCATTCAGTAAAGCGTTGTTGTTGAAGTTGTTTTTAAATTGCTGTAAATTATTAGCCTTGCATGTTTTTTGACTACTGTTCCTCACAGCTGTAGTAATTTTCAATGTTTCAGTGCTTGCTTGGTAATTGACTGAAAGCCTTAGTAGAGGCTATCTTGGTTTCTGAATCCTGCTTTTAGCCTTCCAAAAGTTGTTTATTGGACTGTAAACTCTAAACAGACCTTGTTGTAATAGACATTTTTTTCCATGCTGTAGGAACTTGGGTCTATATCACGAGATTGAAACCTTAGGTAGATGAATACCTAAAGGTTGATCTCTAAATATTGAACTGTAAAAATTGCTAACGGCTGTTTCCACACAGGGAAACAAGTCGTTTGGCCATTATGTGGATTTTGCCCTTTTTACAATGTAGAGTGATCTCGGAGATGGTATATTAAGTTGGGGGTGTGTGGGGGGCACTCCATCAACTGCCAGGTGGTCTATAATGCACAGAGTATCATCTTCAATGTGTGCAGGCCACACAGGCAGTTTTCATGACTTCCACATATGGTACAGATGTGAACCGTATGAATGGTTTGTGAGGGTTGACTTCCCACAGGGACATATGCTGGATATATCCTTGGACTCTGACTCATGATACCCATCTGAAATCCACGCATTCAAACAGACCAAGGGTGCAAGTGTGCATCATCACAAACCAGAAATGTATAGAATGTGTATTTGCACTGCTGAAGGCATATTTCTGCTCTCTGGATTCATTTGGTTGTCCTCTGCAGTATGATCTTGCCACATGTGCCAAAATACTGATTGTGTGTGCAGTGTTATACAGTATTATACAGAGGTTGCAGTTACAGCAGGGTGGCCTCTTACAGATCCAGCAGTTTCCAGCACAACAGACAGTGGAAGGTGAGACAGGCAAGGAGTCAGAGGAGAAGCCAGTAGCAGGGGATGGTCATGCTAGATGCAGTATGCTGTGTCACTAGCAATGAGGCAGTGAATTGCACATAGCTTTACAATATAACTACACAAGAGTTAAGCAGATACACCACAGTAAAAATGATACATACAAAAACACCAAGCTTTGCTTACTCATTCATAAATTGGTCTTGCTGTGCAACCAAAGTAACAGTGTACAAAGGTCAATGCACAGTTATAATTTTTTGCACAGGTGGAGAAGGAAGTACAGGAGTGCATGTCTTTCAGAAGGAAGTGTGTGAATGTGAGTGCTGATGTGTATAAAAAGAAAAAGGGTTTCAAGTTCAGTATCAGAACTTGTATGTGGGGGGGGGATGTTGAGAAGGGCCAGGAGTAGTGAATGTATGTGATGTGTTGGAGGCTGTGGTGGTGTATGTGTCTAGAAGGACACAGCCTCAGTAGTACGACTCAGCTTACTGGACTGATAAAGGAGATGCAGTACTGAGTTCAACTTCCCATGCACACCTGCCTTCATGAAATTTGACTCTGCCAGGAGTTGCACTGACTGTATGATGGCCCTAGTGTGATTCTGGAGTGCTACATGACCTTGATCAATGTCTGATAGGAGATGTGCCACATGATGATGGTCATGATCATGGGGATACCCTCTCCTAGATATAGCCATCTCCAGATCAGATGTTGCTGTGAGATTGTGATAACTGTGGGAGTCAGAACTCACACATCCATGGCCATGTTGGCTAACATCTGTGGATGTAGCAGATGACTAGTTGCAAGGATGGCCTCTTGCCTGTGCCTGATGGCCTAGAAAAGACATTGCACAATCCAGTGTGTGATTCTTTCTATTCAGGGAATCATGCATACAGGACATGTACTCCCATAGGTCAGCATGCACACCACATATTACCCTCACTATCTCTGTCACGGAGGTGATGACACTAGCCTGGGCCTCCATGATGGCCCTAATCATGAATTATGTTGCACCCACTGACAAACTAACCTCAGTGAGAGGGCAGTAACTATATATCTGACAAGCACCATTAAGAATGCCCCTGTGTGGACCTGCCTGTCCATGAGTACTAGAGATATATGTTGACACCTGTCTACTGGGGGCAACCCACTTACCATATCTATAGTTTTCTCATGAACCTGTCCCCTCACAGATGTTTGTGCATCCTGGGTATCTGCAGACATAGAGACTGTGTCCGTGATCTGTGTGGGGGATGTGGTGGCCACACTCTCTACGTCACATACGCACACACGCACACACACACACACACACACACACACACACACACACACACACACACACACACACACACACACACACACACACACACACACACTTCCCTGCCATCTTTATCAGATACTGCAGATCCTCCATCAGATGAGGACAGTTCCACAGTGCCAGTGTCAGATAAAGAATAATCTGTGTATACACCAAAGCAAAAAAAAGTATGATGCAGCATCACAACTACACATATACAGTATAGAGTTAATTATCTAATCTAATTGGGACATAGGGTAGTTCAGATAATCAAATTGTTCAGATAATTAAACATACATTGAACTGGATAAAAAACTAATAAAATCTATTTTTTCTGCACATAGGAAATACGCTATTCAACCATTCAGTGATTCCAGTGGATAATAAAGAATATTTTTACACATGAGTGGGCTACAAGCTCAAAAAACATATACAAGCGAATAGGTGAAATGTTTACATATTCAAAGTTTATGATTTTTCCTACCCAAAAACTTTGGAAGACTGTGTTCAGATAATTGACGTTTCAGATAACTGACATTTGAATAATTGACTCTCTACTGTAACTGATATCTTTACTACTGCAAACATGATAAAAATTAATAATCCTGGCCATACCTTGTGAAGATGGTCATGCCTGTTGAATTCACAATACCCTTGTATACTATAAGTTAGATAGACTTATTGAAGTGTAGAGTGACTAAGAGGTAAGGAGGACTTGCAGCTGTTGATAGAATGAAATAGTCCTTCATATCTGGGTTATCCACAGTTGAAACTGTATGGGTCCTGCACAGTTCTGCCCCAACCTCCAACACCATACTGTGGTACTCTATGAAGATGGCACTGCTTTTAAGAGAGGCCAGGTTCTCCTGCATCTCCATAAGAGGTGGTTCACTTGATAGTCCACCACCTGGTCAGCAGCATGGACATCAAAGAACCATCAGCTATGGAGATGAAGGATAATATATACCACTGAATACTCAGCATCTGAAAATTGTTGCTTGTCGCTGGATATGGACTGCCACCAGATGGTGCAGTTTTTTTTCCCTATGTGCCTGTTTCTTGGGCATAGCTCTGTTGGTATGGAAAATAAGAGAATTGCCAGCCTTTTTCTTGTATGGGCCTTTCAAACCCTTGCACTACTAATATCCCAATAGACCATACAGTATGATGTATTTGTGCCTAAGAGTTAGATATTTATATCCATAATCTTTAATGAAATGCCAGGTAGGCATGTATACTGAGCACATATTCTCCACCAAAAAAGCACAGAAGTGGAAGTGAACAAGAACACATGACCATAACAATAGCACTGTTGCAAAGGTTGTGGCTAATGAGATATGTGAGGCACAAAACACTAGAATAGTAATGAGCAGTACACTGAATACAAGCTTAGGGGTTTGTCTCCCATCTAACCTAAAAATCCTGCAGTTTACTGTTTTCAGTGCAATTTCAATGTACCCCTTGCGACATGTTTGGCCATCAAATTTAAAAGTACTGACACATTGGCATCTCTAATCAACCTCAGGGTAAAGGAAGTCAAAAGCAACCATTTGTGCAAATGAGTTTTTTGTAAGAAGTAACAATTTGCATTATTTACATAGTATGCCTTATTGATAAGCCGCGGTGGTACAGCAGTAGCATTGTTGCCTAACAGCAAGAGGTTCTTCTGTTCGATTCTCGGCTGGAGTACCTTCTGTGTGGAGTCTGCATGTCCTCCCAGAGGTCGAGTGGCCTCTGAAAGACATGCATGAATGGGCATGCCTTCGTTGAAGGTTGGGTATTGGGCTGGCAACTCGGCACCATAAAAATCGACTGCCAATCATTAGCAGACCAGAGGTCCGCTGTGGTGACCCCTATCCGGGAAAAGCTGAAAAGACAAACAACATAGTATGCCTTATTTATAATTATTTAAACCTTTATAGAGTGCAAAACAATTTCATATTATTAAACATGTCCACCCACCCATTTTTCCAAAGCCAAAAACATATTTTCATGATTTCTGATAAAATCCATTTCCTATTAAACTTTACTTCATTAAGTCTCTCAATCCATAATGTCTATAGAAAAAAATACTATTTTATCAATTTTTTCAACTTTTAATTTTTTTTGTTACCATAATACCCCAGATTCAAATATGCTCATGTTTAAGTGTTTGACTTTTTCAAAACCTTTCACCATTTGTTTTCATATTTCTTCCCACAACGTTGCTACTCTAGAACATTTCAAAAACACATGCTCTATTGTTTCACGTTCCCCATAATGAATACATATTCTTTCTTGTTTTCTTTTGTAAGGTATGTTAGCTTTAACAGGTAGTTTACCTATTGACAATCTCCACAAAAAACCTTACATTCAGATATTTCCCTTACAACACATAAATCTCATTTAATGGCATTCTTTTTCTCCCTCTCTAATACTTCTGAGGAAAAATAAAATAATGTTCTTTTCATAATATTTAAATACTATTCTTTTTTATTTTTTTCAACAATGCTTACATTCAATTTCCATAAAAAGATTTTCCCCCAGATTCAGGAAGCTCTGCACGGGTGCAGGAATAGTGCAAGAGCTGCTGCACGCAATATGGCCGACGAGCAATCCAGGAACGAGCTCCCAGGATGTGCACGAGTGCTCCTACAATATTCCTGCACGGAAACCACTGCTATATGCTAATTTCCTTATTTGCTGGTGAAAAACATGCAAATGAGGTGAATTAGCGATCCAGGAAGCAGACCGGCGTCTGTGCAGGAATAGTGTAACCTGCAGAGGAGGAACAACCTGAGCCTACCCATGTAGGCAGAAGAAGGCATGCCCAGTATGCCCAGGCCTTGGCAAAGAGGCAACGCATAACACATACACTGACATGGTAGGGATCCAGGGAATGACACCTCACTCTGACTTACACATACAGTAAAAGGGATGCCAAACATGACACTACCTGTGCTTTACCATGTATAGGGAGTGTATTATGTGCATCTGACATAGTCAGCCCTCCAGCACCATCCTCAATACTGGCACAGCCAGAAGATAAGTCACTCTTCCTATCAATTGCTGAATGGAGTAGTGTGTTCTGATAGCTGTATCTATGGTATGGACACGAGCATGCAAGGGAATAGGGTGGCTGAATGGGATGGCAGCAGATAGTGGACACCTATATGGGCAGCAAGAAACCCATAACAAATACTGGTGTCAACATACTAGGCAGTACTAGACAAGGTGGCAAATCCCACTGCAGTACATGTGGTAGCCAAAATGTGTGTCCAGAGGACACACACACATGCATGTCAGTGAGGCACACATACCTAAAATCAGCCTCAGCCAGCAGGACAGGTGTAGATGACCATAAAGAAAGGCTGTGCTAAGGTCCAATAGATGGCAATGGAGAACAGCTCCACTCCAGACCTACACAGACAGACTACAACAGGTCTGGCAGTTGCATGTTAGTTCTGAAGGGTAAGAATTCTGAAACTGAAATGTAGGTCAATAAAACCTAAGACCTGTACTCTACTGATATGCCTCCAGCCTGCATGATAGGTCAGAATACAAAATGAAATGGAAGCCAACAGAGTAGCTGAAATACCAGTACAGTCATAGCAAATGTTTAAAGTCATCAGATGTGCCCCCCACCACAATCCTATGTAGAAATGCTGTAACATGTAAGTGTGAGGGGTAATAACAGTGGAGCACAGATTACCTGAACTGGCCCAATCTATAGGATAGATTGTTGCATGTGTACAATATGCAGGGGTCTGTGTATTAGGTTGTTGTGTGTTCAATAGAAGAGGTGTCCCATGCAGGTGTGTCCCTAGCTGTAAGCAGCACCCTGCCAGCATCCAGACCAACGGATTAATATGGACAGGAACTATTGCCATTAACACCTCTCACACTTACCCTGTCACCCCAGGGGAATCCACTGGCTTGCAGCTTGGGAATGTAGGAGTGACAGAATGCACTGGCCTGCTACAGATGGCCTGCATCAGTACCAAATGGCCTACAGTCCTCTGTCAAAGGCCTGTGCCTCACCTATAGTGCCAATGTATGGTATCTCATGGGGTCCCAACTAACAACATAACACAGTCAACAGAACACAAATGCAAGGCCATCTTGACAAATCCCAGTAGCATGCCTACCATGTCCTACTGCATGAACTGTGGACCAACCCCTAAATACTGCTGGGATTAAGGGCCAACTGTGCTAAAAATACAACAGTTTGTGTTTCATCAGAGTGAGCTATTTAGAAAGTGCTGCCATTTCCTTCAGTGTTTTCTGTCTAAGTTTCTCTTGGTTGTACAATCTGACCTTGCAATTACAACATTCTTATACAGACATTCCTAGACATATTTTTTATGTAGCACAGTGTGAGAGACAGTTGACACAACAGTACTATTCACATATCAGATCTTGGTGAATGCAACATGTGAGGCCATACAATACCAGAGTAAACACAACCAGTCCAGGATTTAGAACTTTATTGCCAGGCAGTTGCACTTTTATTTAAATATGACCTATATGGGACTATTACTGGCATATTGTCTGATTTATTCAGTACAAACCATACACATTTATTATAGTGCCAGGTGACATTTTGCTCCCTTATATTCATTTGGTGTGGCTACTACAAGCAGGATTGTTACCAGCCTCGCGATGCAGCCTTTGCAACCTGCTGCCATGGGCTTCCTGGTTCACAGCCTGCTCAACTGGAGCTGTAATGAAAATAGAGAAACATTTGTGCATACCTATCCATCACATACACAGGCTGGACTTTGGTAAACAATTATTGCTATGAATACTTACACACTGCTGGGACATCTCCCCTGTCTCTTGCTTCTTGGACCCACTGTTCCAAGAGCTCCCTCTTCCTCCTTTTTAAGTCTGCATAGTAGTGCCGGACCTGCTCACCAGTCTGAGGGATACCAGTGGCACTGGTTTGATCACGGATGAAACTTTCCCAGGCTTCCACTTTATATTGGGAGGATGGTCCTGCAGCAGTCTCATGTCATGTTTTTTTACCAGGGGTCCTACCATGACCTTGGACTCCTGTATGCACCAGCACTGCACCTGGAAGTGCATGCCCTCTCCAACTCCTGCCATACTGCCTACAGTGGAGAGCTACAACCA
The DNA here is from genome assembly GCF_019279795.1 of Protopterus annectens. Classification (NCBI taxonomy): domain Eukaryota; kingdom Metazoa; phylum Chordata; order Ceratodontiformes; family Protopteridae; genus Protopterus; species Protopterus annectens. Next base: position 1,583,410,547 of record NC_056728.1, on the reverse strand, counting down.
GTTATGAGCTGTATTCCCACTTGCGTGGTTTAAATACAACCGATGTCCCACCCTTTGCCATGACTGGATAGTTTTAAAAATGCTGAGCTAAACTAAGCTACGGGCAAACCTGCTTAGCTAAAGTTGGCAGTGCTTAAAGGGGCAGGTTCAGCATTGCTTACCAATGGGCAAATCCACTTAGCTGGGCTATCCATTACTTATTATTCACATGTACACAATGGTTACACCTGGTCAACAGAGCTGTGCAATGCGTAGCATTGGTTATGTTTTATTATTATTGGTCTACCACCTGTATGGGATTGCTTCAACATTCATTACATAATATTAGATTCATTTACCGTCCCTGACATCCCCCAATTTGTTATTCTTCTGTGACTATACTGTATGGGGCACTTGTGTTTATATAGGGTTTCACTACTTTATTACACTGACACCTCACATCTGGGCTTAATACACTACTCTGGTTGAGAAAAATCAGGTATTTCTTACATAAATATGCAAAAAATTAAAATTTTAATATTTACACATAGAAATGGAAATGGCTTTGGTGAGGCCCAAACCATTAATGTTTACATGCAAGGCATACACTCTGACTGCTACACTATTGCACTTATGCCTATGCTGGATGTCTATTTCTTTTTAACTTATCTTGCTGTTTCAGCTGGGCTAAGCATAGCTTGCCAACAGGCACACCCACACAGCTACACTTAAACTTTATTGCATGTATAAAAAAAATTATTTGTTGTTTTTTTTTTTTTTTTTTTTTTATTTGTAGCCTTTGGAATATCCATGCTAATGCTGAACCTGTTATTCCATCTGCCAATATTAACCTTTCATCTCTTGGTTTGAATTCACCATTCCTTAACCATTCCTGCGTTCATTCCTGATCAACATGAGGTTCTGCCAGACGTTTTCTATGCTTCCAACTACATTTACGCATTTGCCACATTTCTTGCCTTTTCATCTGATCCTTCACCTTATATTCTTTCTTTTGTTTTTTGGAACATTCAGTTGCTGCCTGATTTTTATCTACTTCTGGTTTGATTTCCATTCCTGCTTGATGCCGATATGCTTCTGCAAGATTAAGCAGGGAAGTCATCTTAGATTTATTCTCCTCATGTTTCAAAATTTTTACTATGTTTGGGTCTCATGAGGTCAGCAGATATGTGTGGAGTCCCATGATTGCAGATCTGTACATGCAATCAATTTCAAGGAGGCCCATTCCTCCTTCGGAATGGGAATATATAATCTCTGTATGCGTTGATTTTTATAGATCATTTGGTGAACATGAAGCATCCTTCTTGTTTTAATATCTAATCTATTCAGCATGTTTTGGGGCCAGTCAATCACTCCAAAACTGTAGTTAGGACAGAAAGAGCAAACTGGTTTATAGCTTGGATTTTGTTCCTAGATGTCAGTGTTGTTTTTAGGATAAATTTAAGTCTTCTAAAATATTCCTTACTATGTTTTACTCACATTTGTTTGTGTTTTATTGCTGAACCTTCTTCAATTCCCAAGTATTTATACACTCCCTCTTGCTCAACTTCTTTTATATCACATTTTTGTCCCAAACTGATGTTTTCCTGGTGCTGTAGTTTTCTTGCTTTAAAGGTTGCTTTTGCACATTTATCAAGGCCAAATGACATTCTAATAGCATCTGAACATTTTTGACAACCTGCAGCTGTGCTTTCAGTTCTTCATCTGATGAGCTATACAGTTTTAAATCATCAACAAATAGAAGATGAGGAGTCTTTAGACTTTGTTGTTTTCAAGGAGCCTAATTGTAGCCATGACCTAAGCTGTTAAGTAAACAGCTTAATGGGTTGAGGCCAAGGAAGAACAGCAATGATGACAGAGAGTCATTCTGGAATATCCCTTCTTGAATTTCTATCCCTGGAATAATAATTTGTCCTTTATCATGGTTAAATTGCAAACTAGTCTGCCAATGTTTCATGGTCACTGTAACATAGTCGATCAGTGTAGGATGCATGTTATACATTTTTAAGCACACTTTTATCCATGAATATGGGATACTATTAAATGCTTTTTGTAGTCGATCCATGCCATACTTAGATTCTTCCCCTTTTTACAGTTCTTTGCTATGACTTTATTTAACAACAAATGGTCTTTTGTTACATATGACTTTCTTTTATTGCCCTTTTGTTCTACTGCCATAATTTTCTTCTAAATTACTATAAACTCTGTCAGCATCAATTCCCCATGTATAATGTATATGTCATTGAAAGGCAAGTTATTGATCTATAATTTTTGGGGTAGCTTGCAGGTTCACTCTTAAGTAGGAGCATTATTTTGCCTATTGTTAGCCAGATTGGTATCTGTTTGGGGTGCGCATATAAATAGTTCTTACTCATGGCTAGGTCTTCATGCAAAGATGTTAATACTTTTAACCAAAAGTTAGGCACTGCATCTGGGCCTGGGGTTTTCCAATTAGAGGCTTTTCTTAACTTTGTTTCAATCTCTCTGACTATTACTTCATCCCATTTCATATCTTGTACCCTTAAATTTTTATTCTTTATTTTACTTCTTTTATCCATTTAGCATCTTTGCTGTGTTCCACAGTATCTACACAGACACTTCTCCAAAATGCATCTATTTCTTCTTTTTTTTGGCAGTCTTTCAATTCATTTTACCTTATTTCCCAATTCTCTATAAAACTTTTTTTGGCTCATCATTAAATTGCCTATTTTGTACTTTTCCTTTATATTTATCTGTTTATCTTCTAAGTTTTTCCACCTGTGCTGAAAGTTTTAATTTATTATTTACAATAGTGCATGATTGATCCTGGTCTGTTCTAATACTGCACACTGCTTTTATCACATATATCTTTCTTAGTATTTTTGTTGATCTATTCCCTCTTCTATAGGCTTCTAACAGTGACACTTCTTGTCTTAATTGCTTTATATTTTTCTCTATTCAAAACTTCCATGATGGTATTCAATTTCTCCCTTTCCTTTACCTCACTATCCTGTGGTCTTGTGGTAGAACTTTATCAGTTATTAATTTAGTGCACAGTAACATATCCTGTTTACTACTTTTATATCGCAAGGATCTCTATGGACAGTCCTAATTACTGTGTTCATTTTTTCCTGTATGGTAATTTAGATGGCTTCCAAAACGTACATATATCTCTTAATTCCTTAAAATTTTTTTCCCATTGTTTTTTCTTATGGTCATTTAATCCGAATACTATCCCTGGTATATCTATAACCTCTACATTAAACTGTATATCTTCTATATTTCACATGAATCCAAACATTTTACCTTCGTCCTTATTTATACATAAACCAAGTATCTCTAAGAATTTTATTAAATTTCTGATTGTCTCTTCCATCCATTCTTTGTTCTTGATAATTAACACACTGTCATCTGCATATGTATATATTATTGGTAATTATATTTCATTTCAAGTATTCCTTCTTGTGTAGTTATCTTTTCTCCTTCATTATTCTTTAATTCCCTTATTATTCTTTTATTCTCTTGCCGACCCCTTACCGGGAAAAAGCCGAAAGACAAACAACAACAACAACAACTAATGTAATCAAGTAAGGTGCCACCTCTTCTTTTTTTCCTTGTAAAAATTATCTTTGTTTATATAACAGTCTCCTAATCTTCTCCTGATTTATATCACAGATTTCCTTTTCTTTTGATAAAAAATGTCTTATCCCTCAATATTTCTTGAAACACTTATTGAGTCAAGTGTTTATATTTTAATTTCCCTATTCTTCCCTTTTCATCTTGACAATCCAAAAAATAAATTTATATTTTTCCTTGAAACTTATCCACCAATTGTCAAATTTTCTTAAAATATTCTCATACCTATATGATCCTTACACAGTTTATTAATCTCTTTCCAATCTTTTTTATTTAAATCTTTTTCATTAACCTTTTGACGCCTTTACCTATTCTTATGTATCCTTCTTTCTCATGTAACTCTATTCATATAGCTACATGATCTGATAAGCCTATTCTTTTTATCCCTTTTTGCAAAAATTTTAAACTGTTAGATACTAAAAAATAATCAGTTTCAGTTTTAATTTCTCTTGTTTTGTAAGGCCAGTGTTTATTATCCCATCTGCATGTATAATTTTACTACTTTTTTCTTTCCTATTCTTAACTTGCAATTGAAATCCCCCACTAATATTATATCCATATTAACACCTAAATAATTATTTTTTTTAAACCTTATCTCTCTTAGTTTCTTTGTAACATGTGCACATATTGCAATAATTCTGTAAACATTTGTTTCCATCTTAAATCTATTACTGTTATTCTTCACAATTCTACTGTTGTAAAATCTAAGATTTTAATATTTCCCGACATAACATACTTATTCCTGAGCATGTATCATTCCAATATTCCATATAATGTTTTCACTCCATAACACTTCAGTTTGTAACATTTTTTCTTCTGTCAATATTCTAGTATATTCTAATATAATTATGTGTGCATCAAGTCCAGCACACCTTTCTAAAATACATAATCCTCTTTTAATATTCTAGCTAAGATCTTCAGCCTTTAAAATTAAATTATTATTATTATCCCCTCTCTTATCCCTTGCCATGTTTGTTTTCTTTCACAGTTACACTTTTAAACTTTCTTTTTCTCTCTTTCACCCTTTTTCCTATAGAAGTTTTGTTTCCCCTCATTACTTGCCAGTTTACATATTCCTCTTTGCTCATATCAAGCACATCTTCTTCCCCTTCCCTTTCCCAATCTTTTCCCTCCATTATTATATTTTTATTTCTTTCCCTGTGTACTAACCTGTCTTTCTTGTTCCTTTTCCATATTTTATCTATGTCATATATTGGCTCCTGTGTATATTCTTTTTCTGTAATTTCTACATTTTCTTCACAATCCATCCATGTATATCCAGTTTTTCCACATTTTTTACATTTCATGTTACATTTTTGTGATGTCCTATTTTGTCACAAATAAAACATTTTTGCTTAACACAATCATTAATCAAGTGATTATTTTTTCCACAGAAAAAAACATGTTTTTGGCTGCCCTCTATATTTAACACATCCTATGTTACCATTCACATTAATCACACCCAGAATATGTACTACATTTTCATTTTCCATTTTCAAAATAATCCCACATTCCCATCCCCCATACCATAAACCTTGGTCATCATATATTTTTGTTGTGTCCATAACATCGTTACATATAATCTTTAAATATTCTTTCAATTACTCTTTTTCGACTTCTGCTCTAAATTGTATCATTACTCTCTTTTTGGCTTCTCTATGAAACGCTTGCACCACATACTCACTCCAAGGATTACAATTCTTTTTTTGTTCACACCATTCTAAAAATGCTGCATTTACTGTCCTCTTTCAAAGAATATATTACAGTATGTTTCTTTATTAATAAGAATAAAGGCTCTTACCTCCTTGGGTGAAACATCCTGTGTGCAGTTACAGTATCCCATACGTCATACCTTTCAAGTCCTTTCTCCTTTTTACTACTTAACCTTATAATGAATTTCTTTTTCACTTCCTTCACTTCTTCAACTCTTCTCTCTCCTTCTTTCACCATCTGTGTGTAGGATTTCCTTCTTACTATGCCCTCAACAATCTCCTCTTCTTGTATCTTCTCCATAATTTCACCCCATGAAGCCACCACTTCACTCTCTGGTTCATGCTGGTTGATCATATCCTGTAGAGAAACATACTGCAACCCTCCCAAATGGAGGGTTGTAATAACACATCCATCCTGCGATTCTCCCTGAAATAACCTTTCCAGAAACAGCAACTCTGAATCTTGTAAAGGTTCATTTACATTTACCTTATAACTGTGCTCTGTCTCTCCTTTCCCAACTTGCTGCTCACTTTCACCAAACTCTACTACTGAATCACTTTGATTCAGTTTGAGCTCCATTACTTCGGACATCGCTTCTTTTCCTTTGATAGCAGCAACCAACTCTAAATTGCAATCAGCCATACTTTCTTCCTGTTTCTCTGAGCCGCCTACACACCAAGAATGGAAACAGAAAGTTGGATGCACCACCAAAAATAGCATCCCTGTACAAGTAAGGGAAGTTCCCCGATGTCCTGGCCAAATTGTGGGAATATTTGTATTTCTTAAGTGATTATTTATATATTGTAAGTTGTTTTCAAAACATGACAAAATATTTGCTGTGCTATCGAGGATTAGAAAATCTAGTTTAAAACACACAGTGTAATCTTTACAATGGGCACATTCACTTGTTTATGCTGAGTGGTTCTCACTTTACACTTGTAATGAGCTAAATGGATGTCAAAAAAGGGCATGAACCCATAACTATACAGAGTTACAATTGTATATGGTTGTAACTAACTCCTATGTCCCCACACTTCCAGTACTTATTTTGCTTACTCTACACTTCTTTATATAAACTTTTTTATGGCCCTATACCATATATGCAACATATTTTTCTGCAACTTATGGACCATAGCCATTCGTTTCAGCCTGTCTAAAATCTCATATCTACTTACCTATGCTGTCTCATCTTCCTATCTACCATCTTCTCAGAGCAATCAAGCTCTCAGTCCTTAAGTGCTTTCATCTATTCTTTTCTCTTCCAAATCTTTATGTACTCTTTCTGTTTTGCCTTTGTCTCACTCCATGTACTCCACAATAGCCCTCTCATTCTTTCTCTTCCCCTCCCCCTCCATCTTCTTCCTCCTGCTTAATACACTTCAGCGTAATATAATGACATTAAAAATAACCAACCTCATTGCTTCAGCAACTATTTATTGCATTTATGCTTAAAATGCAATAATAGTTTGCATCCCTCCAGGAAAACAGCTGAGCCACAAAATGGAGTTCCTTTCAATGGTCTCTGAAGACACATGAACCACTTTAGGGACTATCAACTGCAGCTTAGCAGATAACATCTTTGCCACTTCTTTTTCTCTTCCGAATGACCACCATAGTCACTAGAATCATTGAAAAACACAACTCATCTGTTTCCATAATATCACTGCATAATGTCACTACATGACCAGCCACTTCTAAACCAATCACCTTGAAACAATCTACAGGGAAATTATTGGCCCCTCTACTTTCTCTCCGTTCATTTGCTAGTTAGCTTCCACCACTCTTCTATCCCTACCTCTTTGTCTTCAGACTCAATTGCATTCAGAGTCTGACCTTCTCCACAATTTTCATAACATTTCCTAAATATTCCCTTATTTTTTTATATCTTTGATTGCCACTCCCCATTGCTTTTGATACAAATCCTCCAAACTCTGTAATAATAACCTTAGAACCCCATCCACTTTTTTTCTGTTCTGTTCCACTTCTAATTGTAGCATGGTCAATTTCTTCAAACAATGCCTTAAATCCTTCATCTTCTCTAGCAACTCAGCTCTCCTAACAACTTTTCCCACACGTCTTGCAACCTTCTCTCCTCCTCACACTTTTATTTCTTCCTAATCTAATTCTACCTGCTTCTCCCATAATCCTTCCCCTCTGCCATATTGATTCTATTTATTCATTCAGGCCTTCACTTTCTTCTACACATTTTCTTATGTTATGTATGTAGTCATATTTTTTCAGCCATCTCACTTGTTCTGGCTTTCTTCATTTCCAACTACAGTTTGCATTAGGCCTAAAGTTAAACTATTCTAACATGTATTATGCATTTTCTTGTGTGACAAAGAACAATTAACATAAACTTGTACCCAAACATAGTAGTTCTAATACCCCTGTAAAACCATTATCCTAGACAAGTCAGATCATTCCCTCTAATTGAAATGCAGAGTACTTTCTGCTAAGGCAAAGCTTATTATAGTGCCCTTCAATGAGTAATGTATGACATTTTTATTACAGCATACCCGCCACCCCTGACCTCAGTATACACATTAAGCTGGGGAGAATTTATTAAAGTCTTCTAACTTTTCCCAATTTCTTTTCCTATGTCTCACAGGGGAACGTTTTCTGAAGACTCTTTCTGACTGTCCATGTTCTTCTAATGTTTCCCATTATCTTCTCCCATGTTTCATCAGTGATCCTTTTCAGAAGTTTCTTATTACCTGTCCTTGCTTCTCATTGCTCATTGGATCTATGACAGCATTTGATTGTCTCATTGGCCTTTCCAGTCCAGCATCAATTGTCCAATCTCCACACCTCTCTTCTGTCATCCTATGTGGCTGTAGTGTGTCCACTGGGCAGGACTATTCCATCTGTCCTGATCTCCACCAGGCTGCCAGGCATTGAGTAACTGCTAATAAATGTGCACAACCTCTTCCAGAATGTTGTATAAATAATTACCGCCTTTTCCTGTGACCACTAATACGGCAGGATACTTCCACTTACCTATGGACCCCAGTTCATATTATTTATAGCTAAGGACATCTGCACAAACCTGTTGTGAATTTCAGGGACCAAACATACACTTTCTGATGTGCATTCCATACTCTGTAAAATTGCTGTCTGCCTGCCTGACTACTCACTCCTTTGTCTGCTAACAGTGACAATTGATCACTATACAGTGTGGTCTACTATTAAGTCCATTACTGTTTTACTTGTTTTGTTAACCTGAACAAGTAAAACCATAAAAACAGTCACTGGCCCACACAGGTTCCCGAGTTCTGAATAAATCCAAAAGCAAGTAATGATAAAAACATTACCATCATTACTTGTTTTGTTAACCTGATCAACTTGTGAGCTTAACTGATTCTGATTTTTTTCATTAAATCTGCAAGCAGCACTGTATAAATGCACCATATTGGGCATTACCTCCCCCTCATTCAAGCCAATTTTGGAAAGAGTCCATTTCCCCTTTTATATATTTTATCTATTTATCATGCCTGTCAGACTTTTGTCTGCATTTTTGTATTATCTCATCTGTCTGCATGGCAAGCTCCTTCATTTTTCTTTTTTTCATGTTCTGCCCACACAGCTTTTAGCTCCCCATATTCCTCTGTGAGCTTGCAGACTAAACCAATCAATTTCCGCAGTATCTGGTAAAGTTTGTCTTCCATCATACTTCCAGTTGCACTTGTGTGAAACCACTGGCTCCTGGATAGCCTTTGTTAATTGTCATTTACTGAGCTTCCAGTGGACAAACTGTTATTGCATTATACATATAAATATAGGTATTCTCTGAGTGGAGCATTTTAAGTAAGCTGCCATTAGCACAAACTCCATAGTATCCTGTGAGGAATAATGTTTTGGTGTGTGTTTAACATGCTATGTAGTGGGGAGGGACAAACCTTTTTCTGGCCATATTTGCTGTTGCTGAAAAAATTCTAGAGGCATATGGTTGCCTGTGATTTTTTTATTTTGGGGGGGTTTATTTATTTTTATTTTAAATTAGTATGTTTTGCCTGACATTTTGGTTACTTTTTTTTATTATGGAAAGTTTCATTGGTGAAGCACCCCCTAGATGATGTTGCAAGGTTATGCTACATTGGCTTAATGCTACAGACTGATTGTTTTATATTGCATGAGAATAATAGTGTATCATTTTATGGCTGTGAGATTTGATACACTCTGTTGCTGATCATGCTTAGAAGTGTTATTAGGGAATTTATTAATGAAGGATGGCAGGATATGGTGACAGTTTAAGTGAGGTCACATTTTGTATAAAGGGTTTATAAGCATCGCCATATGAAGGAGTGCACTTATATAGCCAAACTGGAAGCAAAGCTCTCTTCACCCAAGACTGGACTAGACAGTCAAGAGGAGAAGGTAAACACTTGCACCATACCACACTCAGCACATAGTCCCTCAAAACCTACACCATCAAAACATACACATAGAAACACAAAACACACACCTACATTCGCGGAGGCTCTCAGTAAAAACCTGCCCAAGCAACAGGGACCTCCAAAGCAGAAACACAAGCAGCCTCCACCCCCCAACACAACCCAAATGACACATAGCCCACAAACTCTGTGTGCCACTCAACCACAGCCTATAAGGCATAACAGCGTACCCAACACTCTAGTCATAGGTGACTCTATAGTCAGGTACACTGATGTTCCACTCACCAGGCTAAACAAGGAGAAAGTTACTGTCAGCTGCCTGTCGGGTGCCAGGATCCGCCACATAACGCATGCACTCAGGTCACTCCACAAGTACAGATATGACTCTGTCATTGTCCATGTTGGTGTGAATGACCTGAGACATACCTCCTTGGACTACATGAAAAGGGACATGGAGGAGCTGTCCGATCTTGTAGCCTAGGCAGGTATGACCCTAGCCCTGAGTAGCATCCTGCCATCACTCAGAATGATACCACAGTACAAGGACAAAATAATTGACTTCAACAATTGGCTAAGCTTCTGGTGTCATTCTAAGGGGATCCAGTATCTGTCTGCCTGGGATGCATGATCAACAAGCCACGATGCTTTGCCAGAGATGGCCTGCACCTGTCGCCTCTGGGATTCCGGATACTGGCTAAGGCTCTAGCCACCCCTATAGTGCCTTTTTTAGGCAAGGTTCAAATGACAAATTCACCACCCTAACAGGTACAGGCAAGAAGAATCTGAGGGTATTGTTACTCAATGCTAGAAGTCTAAACCTCAAAATGTACTCTCTCGAGGCACTCCTTAAAATGGAGAACACAGACGTCTGTGCAGTGACGGAGACCTGGTTCAAGGCTCCAGAGAGTACCCCTGCATTACCAGGCTATAATTCATACCACACCTTTTGGCCACCTAACCTGGACCGAAACACTAAAGGCGGAGGCGTGTCCATATTCATTAAGGATATCCACACCTCCAGGCTAGTTGCTCAGCATAATGCATCCGAGATTATCCAAGTGCAACTAACTCTGGGAAAGACCGCAATCCAAATTGTAGCTTGCTACAGATCCCCCACCATGCCCCAGGATTCCCACTCCTCATTTCTTAATACACTGGAAAATATTAGGGTACAACCTAACACCCTAATAATGGGCGATTTCAACTACCCTACCATTAACTGGGAAAACTACTCATGTACCAGCTCTTGTGCTCAACGTTTTCTGGAATTCATAAATTCCAATGCCATGGATCAACTTATCCACACCCCCACCAGGGGCAGCAATATCCTAGACCTGGTTATTACCAACATGGGCAACCGGTGCTCCACACCAGAGGTCAATTCCTTGTCGGTCGTATCCGACCATAAGCTAATCACCCTAGACATCCCTCCCACACCCCCCCCCATCAGGGAAACCACAGTAAAAAATTTCTCCAAAGCCAACTTCACGCTTCTTAAGACAGAAGTGGCAAACTTCACGACAGCCATGCTGATGGACAATAGAGGTATGACTGCTGAATCCTACACAAATGCACTTTATAAGCACTTACATGAGTGCATGGATCATGCAATACCTAACAGAACCAATATGCTATCCTCCAAAAAAAGGAAGCCAATCTGGTGGTCCCCTGCCATAAACAAACTCTACAACAGAAGAAAGAAACTGTTGCAAAAAAGAGTAAAATCCCATGATTGGAGAAACTCCCTGGTCAGCTTCAGTAAGAAGCTGAGATCCCTCATAAAATCCTCCAAAGCTAGTTATGAAAACAAAATCACCACTGACTCTAAAGACAACCACAAAGCATTCTATAGCTATGTCAAGAATCTCAATGGCAACACTCAGATCTGCTCTGAGTTACAGCACAATGGCACTAAATATACAGAACCAACGGATATTGCCAACATCCTGGCAGATAGGTTCAGTGCTAACTTTACCCCTCTGTCATCCCCTAAAGGGCCCATCTCTATACCAGAAGAATGCAAAGTTCCTGTAATCATGGCTGCACAGGTAAAAAACACACTATCGAAAGCCAAGAACACAGCATCCATGTGACCTGACGACATCCCAGGCTGTGTTCTACATGAACTACAGAACGAACTGGCACCCCACTTAAGTACCATGTTCAATCATAGCATCACCTCAGGCTATGTGCTCACTGAATGGCGCACAGCGACAGTTATCCCACTCCACAAAGGGGGAGCCACCACAGACCCCGGAAACTACCACCCCATTAGCCTAACAAGCCTGGTCTGCAAGGCTATGGAGCGTATCATCATGGAACTTATAAACAATGACATTGGTAATCTCCAAACTCAGGACCCCACCCAGTTCGGGTTTGTAAAAGGCAGATCATGTCTCTTAAACCTGATAGACTTCTTTGAAGCAGTCACCAAAGCCGTAGATGAGGGTAAGGTGGTTCACACAGCCTATCTATATCTCGCCAAGGCTTTTGACCCCATCCCCCACTCTGGAATTATAGATAAACTCACTAAACTAGGTATAAATCCCTATGTCACAAGATGGGTTGCCAACTGGCTCACTGACAGAACCCACACTGTGAAAGTAGCAGACTCCAAATCCAGCTTTAGACCAGTGACAAGTGGAGTACCACAGGGTTCAGTCCTGGGTCCTCTCCTGTTTGGTATCTACTTTTCTGAAGTACAGGCCAACACAGAAGGTCTTTGGCTAACGAAGTTTGCAGATGACTGCAAACTAGGAGCCATAATCAAAACTCCAAAAGATGTGGACATCCTACAAAAGGGCCTTGCTGAGACAGATGCCTGGTGTCAAAGCCATGGTCTCAAGCTCAATGCCAAAAAGTGCATTGTCATTCCTTTTGGTAAAAGCTCAGTACCCATGAACTACCACATAGGTGGTAGTCTACTTAACATCAAAAGTGTGATAAGAGACCTTGGGACACAGGTGGACAGTAGTCTCTCCTTTGATAATCACGTCACCACAGTAGTCAGGAAATCCTTCTGTGTGGCACACCTCATCACAAAAGGTTTCTCATCCAGGAAAAAAGAGGTCATTGTTCCCCTCTACTCGTCACTCATTAGACCCATTATAGAGTACAATGCCGCTTTTGGTATGTACCTCATAAGACATCTACAACAACTGGAAAGGCCACAGAAATGCCTCACAAAGAGGATTACCGGCCTCAAAGAGATGCCCTATGCAGACCATCTCAAAAAACTGCAGCTTTACTCCGTTGCATATTGCCTACTCAGATGCGATCTCTGCCTAACTGTCAAAGGAAAAATCAAAGATCAATGCAGCCAAGGTTCAGTTAAGGTTCCTTTATTCTTGTACAAGGAGACAAAAATGCAGTTCAGAAGTTTGTCTGACATTATACAGGAAATACTTCATTATTATACTGTTTTGTAAGCCATTGCCCTCGAAGCTGACGTAATAAAATACAACTCTTAGCATTGTTCTAAGACTAAGTTTTTCTGCTGATATAGCAAGTATAAACTTCCCATGTGAAAATTTCCTAAGATATCAACGTGGCCTCGCTAACTGCCGGTCTGTAACAATTCACTCATATTTCAGTGTTGCAATTAGTGATTCTTTCCTGCTTTGAGCATAAAGCATATTCTGATTTCAGCCTATAATCTTATCTACAGCTGCAGTATAAACAAGGTTATTTGCTTAAGTCTAGTAACATTTCAGAATACTGTATTGTTCCTTTTTCTAACGTTAGCAAAATCATCTGTTTCTCAGTGTATGAACAAGGTCATTCACTGAGCTGACAAGAAGCAAAGTCAGAAAGTACATGCAATTATTTTCAAGCCTGTAGCAGAATAAATGTGTTAACCCTTTTAGGCTTCTAATGCAGCAAGCATAATGCTAATGCATATATGAATACATGTTTTACTATATATGTGAATACATATTTCTCTCACATTTCCCCCCTATTAACACTTTTATTCTCTTCAAAAGCATAAACAGTTAATTTCCTCCCCCAACCTCTTCCACGTGGGATTTGCGGTTAGGTAAGTCATATAGTTTAAACTTCTGAAAGCATTTCATTTTCCAGCAAGTTATCAACTTCAGTGTTTTGATACAAGGTTTCAGATACTGACATGTCTATCAATTCTTTAATCAGTTTTTTCATGCAGGGTATGCCACAACGCACACACACTCCCAACAGGAGTATTCCCACACAGACAGCGATTAATATGTTCATTATGAAGGTACCCCACCCCCCCAAACAGATTCTGGAAAAAGTCCGTCAGTGGGTTGGGCCTGGTTTGGTCATAGTCAACACTTGCTGTATCACCTCAAGGTGGTCGTTAATCTCATGCTGGTAATCAGGGATATATGCACAACATTCTTTTTTGATTAAAGCGCACCACCTCTCGCCGCTAGGGTGAAGTCGAGAGCCATACGATTTTGGAGTACTACAGTTCTCATAGCATTCAGTTCATCAGTTATCAATTCAAGAGCAGAAAAAGTTGCATTACTCATTACTTCGAGAAGTTTGGACAGTTTTTGCAGCTCCCAAATCGATTTTGCCGCTCCATATGCTGGTAATATGCCTGCCCACGATATGACAGCATCACTCAAGTCCATGTGCGTCAGCTTGGTACCCATGGTATGATGGTCCTTCCAGCCCGCCTCAATTCGTCCCACTGGATTCTCAGGCTTTCTGACAGGTTTCTTGGCTACATCTCGGGTGTTTTGAATATTTCACTGAGGCAAAACTGCAGTGTGTCACATGGCCGGAACCAGGTACCCCAAAAAACAACTGCCGGACCAATTCTCAGGTAACCATTTATATGCTTTCTTATTACACACAAAATAACAATCCTCTACCTTAGTAGTTACTTTATTGAGATATGGCTGCCCTGCATGAAACATTTTCCTATTTATTATAGACAGTTGCTTAAAAAGAATAGGATTATGATGTATATCCCTAACAGTCGTTTGCATGGACTCAAGAAATGAGTCATAATTTGAATTACAAACTGTACCCATTTTGTTTGCTTTGGTATAACATTTATAATGTACAGTCTCATAAACCAAGTTTTCCCAGGTCTCATTGACCCCTAGGGGGACCGCAGTCATTAATAACCCCCGTATGCTGCTGGTATGGCTGTACGAATCCAGCAATTTGAAACATTAAAAGTCTCAGCATACACACGTGTAATCGCCTGATAAAGTTCGGGTGCCAGTCTATGGGTGACTCATCACGTTTATTCAGTTCAGCTGATGTGGCCGTAAAGGATAGGCCACAGCAAAAAGATTATTGTCATCAGTACAATCAACAGGATAACCATGCAATACTAGGGTTGTTCTGCATTCCTGTTTGCTCTAGACTTTGTCATGTTTAGTCTTTTTGTGGAACAGCAAGATTTTTATCTAGCTCAAAGTTTTTGCAAAGTTTACAGTGTATCAAATGGATCCAAGAGGATTTTTCATCAATCTTGACTGCCGTGGGTGTCGACAAGAGGACCTGGTATGGCCCCTCCCACTTTGGCGAACTCCAATGTTTACGTTTTGTAGTCTTTACCCAGATTCAGTTTTCTGGGACTACTGTTGCTCCCAACGGTTGATTCAACTCTTTACCTGAAACAGAAAACTGCAAAAAGATGTTTTAGTATAATTTTTAAATCCGTATGTAGTGAATACCTGGTTGACTAACTGTACCATCCCCCCTGTTGAGACATGGCATTGCCCATGGCTCAACAAAGCTGCATATTTAAATAAATTAGATGGCAATATTGGTTTTCCCTCTTTGGAGATGTACAGTCCTTCCTTGAGGAGTGCTCCTTGCCTTTCCCACTTTTGTTTCTCAGCTCGTGTAGTAAGTGTCTGCATTGTTTTTAACATTTCTAAGTCTAAAATCTCAGAAGGTTGTAATTCCTCGTTCAAAAGAAATGCTTCTGAGGCTGCTTGCTTTGCAGCTGTGTCAGCTCTAGCATTACCTTTTGAAATCCTATCTTGTTGCTTGGTATGAGCTATGCATTTACAAATAGCTACTTTTTGAGGTAACTGAATTGATTTTAACAAATCTAAAATAAACTGTGCATGATTAATCGGTTTACCAGTAGATAATACTACTGAGGCCGAAGCCTGCACTGCCATTGCGGCAGCAACTACTGCTTGTACACAGTGGGGCAAAGACCCACCACTGGGTCCAGTTGTGATGAATAGTAAGCAATGGGGCGTTGCTTGTCCCCATGCTGTTATGTCAACACTGACGTCATATAACCTTGCTTACAATCTACAGTTTGGAAAAAACGTTTATGATAGTTTGGTAATCCTAAGACTAATGAGGATGCTATCAATTGTTTCAGTTTACAGAAAACTAATTCTGCTTCTGGTGTCCATTATATCAAATCTTGTGCTGCCATAGGCTTCTGAAAGATCAGGTTGTTCAACAGTGCAGATTCCAAAGCATAATTTGGGATCCAGCTCCGACAAAAATTAGTCGTACCAAGAAAGGACATCATTTCCTTCTTGGTTGTGGGTTTTGGTGCTTGTAAGATTGCTATTTTCCTGTCTTCATCTAATGTCCTACCTTTTTGGATATTACATATCCAAAGTATTTAACTTGTTTTCTCCAAAGCTGCAATTTGTTTTTGCTTACTTTGTGTCCTTCAACAGCTAAGAATTTCAATAATGTTATAGTGTCTTCCTTACAATCTTGCTGGGTAGGGGCTGCCAGCAGGATATCATCAACATAAAGTAAAATCTGACCACCTTTTGGTGGGGTAAACCCCGCTAAGTTACTTGCCATCTCTTGTGAGAATATCGTTGGACTTTCACAATATCCCTGTGGTAGTCACTTATATGTATACTGCTTCCCCTGAAATGTAAATGCAAACCAATACTGGCTGTCAGGGTGTATTGGTATTGCAAAGAACGCATTGCTAATATCTACCACAGGAAAATATTTGTGTTGAGGCTTCAAATCATTTAATAGGGTATGTGGATCTGGCACTGTAGGTGCCCTTGATATTACTGCATCATTTACAGCTTGCAAATCCTGGACCATACGCCATTCTCCGTTTGCTTTCTTAACTGGAAATAAGGGTGTGTTACATGGTGAATTGGGAGATTCCACCAGTAATCCTTCCTTAAGTAAAGCTGCTATGATAGGTTTAATACCTGCTTCTGCATCTTTTCTTAAGGGGTACTGCTTTTTCTGTAGTCTAAAGGCTGATTTTGGCGTGATGGTAACTGGTCCTGCTGTACGAATAAGTCCTACATCTGATTTCCCTATTGACCAGAGGGTCTCTGGTATGTCTAATAAAGCTTTTTCTTCCTCTTCTAGTAAGAGTGTTTCTCAGCTGCCCTCACTTGACTGCAAGTTTACAGCTGGGTGTGTCTGTGTGCTCCAATTTAATTTCTGTCTATGTACTCCTTGTTCTGACAGTTCTAATTCTGTCTGCTTTTCCCATTTTGTGACTTTTTCTCCTAGGTCTGCCCATTTCACATCTTTGTCTTTAGTTAAACTAACATGTGGTAAACGATTTGATTTATAAAGTGCAAAGAACTCCTGGGGCAATGAACAGCTAACTACACTGTTCCCTTTCATGTCCCAGTACAGATTACGCAATACTAATCTGTTTGCACGGTTTTTAAATAATTTTTGCTCATATTCTTTGTCAGGTCCTGGTGTATTACAGTGCAACAGGTGTTGTACATCAATGCAAAGGGAGGGGAACTTACTGATAGCCACATTCACTAACTCTTCAGTTATTGCCCCAGGACCGGTCGTAATCAAGTCCTGGCTATACCAATAAAATGTTTTACCCTCCGATTGCACTGCAAAAGTGTTCATTTGTCGTTGTGCTTCCATAACCTGCATGGTTGGAACTACTGCTATGCCAAATAGTTGCATAAGATCTCTGCCCAAAAGGTTCACTGGGCATTTTGCAGAAACAACAATTTTGCTTTTCTGGGTTAATCCTGAAACAGGATCTGTTATTGCAATATTATAGGAGAGAGGCTCCCGATACAGCTGTCCATTAGCTGCTTTCACCAAAATGTAATCATGTGACTCTGACTTCTCTGGTAGTTTGGAGGGGTGTACCAGGGTTCATGATGCCCCTGAATTGCACAGAAACTTGCCTTCCCTCTCCTCTACCAGGAGTGTAACTTCTGGTTTCGTGTCTGCCAAATAGAGCTCCAAGCTCAACAAGGCTAAGTCTAATATTTCATTTTCTTTACTATCGGTAGCTTCCTGCACTTCCTCTATTTCTCCTATGACATTCTCTGCTCTCTCTATCACATTCTCATTTGTCCTTTCTCCATTATTCCCATCTAGTGATTCTTGACTACCATATAGTCAGTTCTCACCTTCTTCATTCTTATCCTTCATTGCTGCCTTCTTATTTTTCTTGCAATCCTTTGCCATATGTCCCTTTTTACTGCATTTAAAACATTCACCCCTTTTCTTTCTCCCTTCAAAGTCCTCTGATCGCTGATCAGATTGTTTATTTCCCTGGGCATTCTTCCTGCCCTTCTTTCCGGACTGTACTAAATAAACTTCTCCGTCATCTACAGCGAATACTTGGGCTTTCTTTTTCTTTTTGTTATTAAAATGCCTTTTGGCATGCCTAGCATACTCAAGCAGTGACTGTAATCTGCTTGTACGATGGTCTACCATATGCTTCGTAATAAAACTACTTATGGGTGCAATACTGCCTTTTAAAAATGCATTCTTTAACTGCTGCTCATATGGGGAATCTTGTGTCTGGTCTTCAGGAGCCTGCATCCCACAATGGCTATTAAAACATTCTATTAATCTGGCATAATACCTATCAACAGTTTCACCTTCTTGTTGGATGCATTGATTAATGCAAGTCCAGTCTGCCCTAGGTTTCCATTTTTCAGAAATTCGGTCTGTTAGACCCTTCACTCTGTTGTCTAACTCTGCGCTGTTATGTGGGAGGGGCTTAAGCACAGCGTCACGGGGATTCCAGTTGTCACTGATCATGTGCCAATCTGGATCTACTATTTGTCTGACAACTTTTTCTGAGGATTTTTCTAGTTTACCATCAAATTCATATTTATTAACCCATTTAGTGTAGTATTTAACGTTATTGGCACGTCGTGACCGCATGTATTCTGCGTCTTCGGTTAACAATGGATTTTGGGGTTGTTTTGTACATTTATTACCCATTTTGACCTAACCTTATGAATGTTACGTAACCCTTCCTGTTTTTTAACGTGGTACCATGAAGATTTTATAGTCCCTTCAGACTACCTGCCTACTTATTCTGCTTCCCTGATCTATGACAAGATAGAAATTTTTCTGTCCCTGGATTTACATAAAAAATCCTGACTGAACAAATACAATCAAGTCCCTGATCTAAAACAGAAAAAAGTAGAATCCCCTTACCTGAGCCTCAGCAATTGATCACCCTGGTCCGATTGAAACCTGCTCGTCAGCTGCAGATCAGAAAGTGGCCGGCCTCTGTTTATACGACAATTCAGTCGGAGGTCTTTTCAAATAAGAAGAACCATTTCGGTAACTTCTTCCGTATGGATTTCAGCCACCAGGCCTGTCTGATCCAGGTCAACCAAGAGGCTTCCGGTCAAAGAAGGACCAACTTGTCAAAGGAAAAATCAAAGATCAATGCAGCCAAGGTTCAGTTAAGGTTCCTTTATTCTTGTACAAGGAGACAAAAATGCTGTTCAGAAGTTTGTCTGACATTATACAGGAAATACTTCATTATTATACTGTTTTGTAAGCCATTGCCCTCTAAGCTGACGTAATAAAATACAACTCTTAGCATTGTTCTAAGACAGGTGTTTACTAAGTTTTTCTGCTGATATAGCAAGTATAAACTTCCCATGTGAAAATTTCCTAAGATATCAACGTGGCCTCGCTAACTGCCGGTCTGTAACAATTCACTCATATTTCAGTGTTGCAATTAGTGATTCTTTCCTGCTTTGAGCATAAAGCATATTCTGATTTCAGCCTATAATCTTATCTACAGCTGCAGTATGAACAAGGTTATTTGCTTAAGTCTAGTGACATTTCAGAATACTGTATTGTTCCTTTTCCTAACGTTAGCAAAATCATCTATTTCTCAGTGTATGAACAAGGTCATTCACTGAGCTGACAAGAAGCAAAGTCAGAAAGTAAATGCAATTATTTTCAAGCCTGTAGCAGAATAAATGTGTTAACCCTTTTAGGCTTCTAATGCAGCAAGCATAATGCTAATACAGATATGAATACATGTTTTACTATATATGTGAATACATATTTCTCTCACACTAACACACAAAGCTATGTCAAACCCAGAGCTTTTAGACATGCTCCACTTAAAGAAATCCCAATCCCTACGAGCTACACGCTCTAGGGACCTAAACCTCATCACCACAATAAACAGAACATGTTGGAGGGATAGATTCCTGTCCCAGAGACTTCCCATACTCAGGAACAAACTACCTATCTATATCAAACAAAGCTCCTCATTAGCACTGTTCAAGAAAAATCTTGATGACTGGATGGGAGATAGGAAATTCACCCCGGGGATCACTTCTGTGGCTCTGCTTGACAGTGGCACAGGAAAATAATTTTCTTGGGTGGCGAAAGCCAGGGTACCTTTGGCTAGGCTTATATAGGCCCTAGGGCCAATAGCCTAGTACCTACCTATGAACCTATGAACCTAAGGGGCTTCATCATAACATAAAATGTGCAGCTTATATGGTTGTCTGGAGATAACACTCTTACACGTAGCATA
The DNA here is from genome assembly GCF_019279795.1 of Protopterus annectens. Lineage (NCBI taxonomy): Eukaryota > Metazoa > Chordata > Ceratodontiformes > Protopteridae > Protopterus > Protopterus annectens. Next base: position 1,583,390,081 of record NC_056728.1, on the reverse strand, counting down.
GTACAGTGTCAAGGTGAGATTGTACGTTTTATAGCAAATGGATGTTATTTTAATGGGATTTATGATGATGATGATGATGATGGGAAAGGGAGGAAAATAAAAATGAAGCTGTATATACAATAGGGACTATGATGCTTTAACATGATATAAAAAATGTGTATGTAACAGTAGTAATAAAGTTATATAGGGTGGCTTGTAAATATTAACAGCACTGACTAATAACACATGCTGTGTTGTCATAGGTGAGTACTGGGTTAACTCCCCTGAGGGATCATTTTAAGCCTAGCCAATAACCCAAGGTCAGAATTAAACCCTGTACTTTATGTCTATGAGGTAAAGACTTTAACCATTAGGCCAGATCCATTCCCAGAGTGGCACATTCTCATAGCTGGAATCGAATCTGGGCTGCTTGGGTGAAAATCAGGAATTATAACTACTAGACTCATTCTTGTAAAACAGACTATAGTTTATTTTACTTAATATTGTTCATTTATTATTACTTGCTCTGACCAATAAATATTTGTTTTATTCCCCTAAAACATGCAATGAAAGAATTTATACATAAACTGATTGGTTAACACAGTACTGAGAATCAGAACATGAATACTAATGAAGTTGCTCTGCATTTTTATTTATTGAAATAGTGACTTGCTCTGAAAGTCCTTACCTGGTGTTAACACTTGTTAATAATTACCACATCTAATTCCTTTGTCTAGTGGTGCTGACTAGCCACTTACTTAGATCATTTTATATAAGCAATACCTGGATACTGTGGTCACTTTACAGCATTCACATATGCAGTGCAATAAAGAAATGTGTATGCCCCATAGCTGGTTTGTTAAATTCCCAATGAGATCTTGCATCCCAAATTAATTTTAAATTAAATAAATAGCTAGGTACATTGCTTACAGGCTTTACTCATAACTATAACTTTCATTAGATGAGATTCAATGATCAAGCACTCATTTGCAGTTGCAGATCAAGGGGATACTTCCTATAATTCTGGGAGATGGTCTTGTCATTAGAACACATTAGTGGTTCTTGACTGGAATAGACTGTGAATGCTAGCTGTCAACTGGACCAGGACGGAACTTTATGGAAATCCTGGCAGTACAAATTCATGCATTTTGCACAAAATAAATTATCTGACTGTTTCCTGGCTCTTGTTTCATTATTTTGCTGTGTAAGGTATCTTAAATTGTATATGAATGCAAGTGCAAAGTACAACTGGAGCTGTTTTCTCCATGTTTATAAAAATATATATGCTTGCTTCCATTTACTGAAAAGCTGCTTGACTATGAAAGTAGACTCTGCTTTGTTGAATCTGCTATTAACTTTTCTCTGACCTCTCATTTTTATATATAAGCTTGTAGAAAGCTACAGTTGTCTCTGCAAGACACACAGTGTGTACACTGTAGACTTTTACTATAATTGCTGTATATGTCTGTGAGTCTGCTTTACCAAAGTAAATATCAGTGGTGACTGGTGGCTTCAAATTAAAGGGAGGCTGCAGGAGACAGCTGAACAGGTGGGGCCAATGGGAAGGGGTGTGGCCTACTAGAAAGGAGTGGAGCTATGCTCAAAACCACAACAACTGGAACTTTAATTAAATACGCTGCCCTGGGTGCCAAACCATTATTACAAGAGTCCAATCAAGACAAAATGAAGTGTAGAAAAAAAATATTTCAATGCATTGGCTACATGACAACTTACTTAATATCTAGATGGAAACACAAAGGTTGTGAGGCATGAAAAAATAAATTACTTTTTAAATACATTACTGGAATGCCAGTCAAAATCAAGTATAAAAAAAAAAACAAGCATCCCTCAACTCAAGCCACTTCTCCTTGCACTGCAGTTCTAATTATAATTTATATTCAGCTTTATAAAATTACCAAGTAACATGCTGAAAGTATCAATCTCTGTGATACCCCCACTTGTAAAAATGTTTCTTATCCAAAAAAGACCTGCTGCCTGACAACAACTATCTACTTGTTTCATGGGGAATATATAATCAAAGTAGAAAATGAACAGCAAGCACAAAACAAGCTCAAGATAAATTGCTTAAAGGATTACTGCACAAGTTATGGACCACACATGATAGACTTGCATTCTGTTTAGTTTACGGGTAAAGCCTGCAAAGATGATTGCAAGTCTCCAACAAATGTAATGAGCTTCTGAAAATACTGTAATCCTGTCCTTTATTACAAATACTGTCATATGCATTTCAATACCTAAGGCTTATATGTTATCTAGTTATGTAAATATTCTCTGCATGGCAACAACAAAAAAGCTTCCAGTGTTGGTAATTCTTTAACAGTATGCTTATTAAAGCTTACTTGCATCTTACACTCTCTGACAAGCTTACCTGATGGTCATTAAAGCATTGATACTTAAACATAGAGCAACAGGGCACTGTGACAGCATGCATTTTCTGAATAATAAGAAGCATAAATCAACAGTATAAAAATATGACAGAAAACCAGAACATTCTGCACAATCAAGGCTAGATGAAAAGCCACGATCGTACTTGTGGTCTACCTTGGATGGGGGAATACTCTGCACACTTAACTGCATAACTGCCCCTTGCCTTGCTTAGACACACCCAGAGCCACTACAATGGGGAGTGGGGTACAACAAGTATGTCACAATTTGAAATGTCTCTGGCTGATGGTGATGGCTCTGACACTCATACCTCTCAACCTCAGAGCAAGAAATCTGGATAAAGTCATACATAGAAGTGGGACACAGGCCCAAAAATAAGGCAATTTTTAAATATTGCTCTTATAAACTTAGAAAGATAATAGAATAGTAGTAGGTCTTGCATTAGTATGAATTTTCTGAAGGGTATGAAATCTGAAACTCAAATGTCTGCCATTATTTTTTAACTTCAATCTTTAATGATTTGCCACTAATTTGCAAGAAAAAAATTATTTTATGAAAAACAGACCAAAAATGTGATGCAAAAATATAACATTGCCACACAATACAGCTGGGATCCTGTCAAAGAAGGGACACCTTTTTAATATTAGTACTGTTAACTTGAGCAGCTGACAAAATTAGAGCATCTACATGCATTTCTGAAATAAAAGCAAACTATAACTCTGATCATTACAGTTATTTACAATTGTAAACCCTCCATGTTTTCTTCCAAAATTGCCATTTTGCGGAGGGATTATTAGGGGGAGAGCAACATTTTGATCCAAAATTGGGGACGGTTGAGGTTTGGATATTCTTAACTCTATAAAGCGATTTATTTGCACATACCTCTCAACTTCTTAATGCAGGAAATCTAGACAAGGCCAAATATATTGGGGGAACATACAAACAGTACTAAAAATTGCTCTTGTATAAACTTAAGACAGTTGATAGAATAAAACAGATCTTGCTTTAACATGCATTTTTTTGAAGGTTATGACATCTGAAACTCAATGTCTGTCATTATTTAGTATCTTCATTCCTAAATGATTTGCCAGAAAACCACAAATTTTATGAGGAACAAACCAAAAATAAGAAGCAAAAATCTATTCATTCTGCAAAAATCTGGACAGTTGAGAGGTATAGTTCAGCCAGGACTGTCTGAGTTTGCTGCCCTTCCCCACTCACAAACTCATGGTCGAATGGAGCCTCACCTCTGCAGCCATTTCAATGTCCCATTCCTTGGTTATTTTGCCCCATTTACCATAAACACTGTAATGTGCATACTGCTTTACTTCTGCGATGATTTGGATTTCATTTGAAAGTTTTATTTTACATTTTACAGCACAAACCCTAATAGATATCTGCTAAACAAAGCAATGCAGTCTCACAATGAAAATAGACTTAGCATTAAAACTTCTCTGATCTTGAAACTCACATTCATTGAAACAGCATTGAAACCCACATTCAAAGAAAATAAATTTTGCCAGTGGCAGATAAAAATTAACTTTGGGCTGTTTTCAAATCATAGGCCCCTTGAACACGAAACATACACATGCCCTTTGATACACCTTCCTGACCTTGTACAATACAGTACAGTTGTTAGACGGCATTTTAAATTTATTGTTTTAAACATTTTTCCAGTAAACAATGAAACAAAATGCATGCACCAATAATGACAAAACTGCTCAATTCAGAACATTTCCACCATAAAAGTCTACTCAAACTTCTACAGTCCACCAGTATCAGTAAATATGCACAATCTCTGAAGAAGTAAAAGCCATCTAAATAATTCCACATTAAAGAAATCTGTAACTAATGAAGAAGTTGCTGCTAGCAAACAACTGTATATGTCATTGTTTCAGCTACAAATAAAGTGCCTGTTGCCCTTGAGGAATAAATTGCCTATGTTGCATTAGAAAAATGATAAGCTAGTAATATCGCAATAGGGAATGGATGGCAAACTAATAACAGGTTCATAGTTACTAGGTATCTTCTGGAAAGGAAAGGCTGTTGGCCCGGATGACATACCAGTGGAAGCATGGAGGTGCTTAGGAGAAATGGCAGTGGAGTTTTTAACCAGATTGTTTAATAATATCTTGGAAAGTCAGAGGATGCCTGAGGAGTGGAGAAAAAGTGTTTTGGTACCTATTTTTAATAATAAGGGTGATGTGCAGAGCTGTAGTAACTATAGAGGGATAAAACTGATCAGTCATAGCTTGAAGTTATGGGAAAGAGTGGTAGAAGCCAGGTTAAGAAGGGAGGTGATGATTAGTGATCAGCAGTATGGTTTCATGCCGGGAAGGAGCACTACAGATGCGATGTTTCCTCTGAGAGTGTTGACAGAGAAATATAGAGAAGGTCAGAAGAAGTTGCATTGTGTCTTTGTGGACTTGGAGAAGGCATATGATAGGGTGCCTAGAGAGGAGTTGTGGTATTGTATGTGGAAGTCAGGAGTGGCAAAGAAGTATGTAACAGTGGTACAGGATATGTACGAGGGTAATGTGACAGTGGTGAAGTCTGCAGTGGGAGTGACAGATGTGTTTAAGGTGGAGGTGGGATTACATCAATGATCAGCTCTGAGCCCTTTCTTATTTGCAATGGTGATGGACAGGTTGACAGACAAGCTCAGACAGGAGGCCCCATGGACTATGATGTTTGCAGATGACATTGTGATCTGTAGTGAAAGTAGGGGTCAGGTTGAGGAGACCCTGGAGAGGTGGAGATATGCTCTAGAGAGGAGAGGAATGAAGGTCAGCAGGACTAAGACAGAATATGTGTGTGTGAATGAGAGGGAGGATAGAGGAATGGTGAGGATGCAGGGAATAGAGTTGGCAAAGGTGGATGAGTTTAAGTACTTGGGATCAACAGTTCAGAGTAATGGTGAGTATGGAAGAGAGGTGAAGAAGAGAGTACAGACAGGGTGGAATGGGTGGAGAAGAGTGTCAGGAGTGATTTGTGACAGACAGGTACCAGTAAGAGTGAAAGGGAAGATCTACAAGAGGGTAGTTAGACCAGCTATGTTGTATGGGTTGGAGATGGTGGTATTGACAAAAAGGCAGGAGTCAGAGCTGGAAGTGGCAGAGTTAAAGATGTTAACATTTGCACTGGGTGTGACAAGGATGGACAGGATTAGGAATCAGTATATTAGAGGGTCAGCTCAGGTTTGGAGACAAAGTCAGAGAGGCGAGATTGCGTTGGTTTGGACATGTGCTGAGGAGGGATGCTGGGTATATTGGGAAAAGGATGCTAAGGATGGAGCTGCCAGGTAAGAGGAAAAGAGGAAGGCCTAAGATAAGGTTTATGGATGTGGTGAGAGAGGACATGCAGGTGGTTGGTGTGACACAGCAATATGCAGAGGACAGTAAGAAATGGAAACAGATGATCCGCTGTGGCGACCCCTAATGGGAACAGCCGAAAGAGAAGAAGAAGAAGTTACTAGGTATCTTCGCCAAAAAGAACTGCAGCATCCACCCCCTTTACAAGGTAGTACAGTATCAGCAATGCATATACCTACTGTGGGAGTAGAACCCACACCCTTCTGCATCAAAAGCAAGTACGCTACATGTTGTGCTATTAACAATGCAAGCAGACTTAGCATAAGCAGCACTAAACTTTTGTTCCCCTGCAGCTCTCAGCTCCTTGTAAAATCTACTCGACACTCAGCTGTATCTCTGAACTTTGCAGCACATGAAATGTGGAAAAAGCCAAAATTTATTGGGGTGGGGGGGACAAAAGCCCAAAAACCAGGGACACATTTTAAACATTGCTTGTATAATGTTGGAAAGTTGCTAGAACAAAATGCTGTGTTACCACCATACATTTCACTGCCAAGTCTTGAACCCAGGGGACCCTGTGCAAAAAAGTCAGAGCAACATACCACTATGTTAAATCAGGTGTTTTGTGAAAGAGAGGAAGACTGAAACTTAAATGGCTACCATTTAGTGAATTCAGTTCTCACCATAGCTCTCAACCTCATAGCAAAAAACACGTGGACAAAGCCAGTAATGAGGGAATACAGCCCCCAAACATATTCAGTGAATTCAGTTCTCACCATAGCTCTCAACCTTAGTACAAAAAACCTGGACGAAGCCAATAATGGGGGAATACAGTCCCAAAAATAGGGACAAATTTCAAATATCCATGTTATAAACATAGAAAATTGCTGGAATAAAAGGTTTTGTGTTACCATGTACTTTACGAAGAATATGAAGTCTGAAATTCAAATGCCTGTTATTTTTATTTAACATTTGTTAACCAGGAAAGTCTGACTTGGAACAAAAGCCAATTTTCAGCAGAACAGGGACAAACATGCCAGACACATGTATTTGTAAGATGGGAGGACATGCAGACTCCACAGCCAGGAATCAAACTAGAGAACCTGTAGCTGTTAGGCAACAATGCTGCCAGTGCACCACTGCACTACTGACTTTACAAGTTAAAACAAACATACAAAAAACATAAATTTGTTGAGGAACAAAACAAATATGAGGCAACAATCTGCAAACCTTTTACAAATGGTGGTGGTTAGGGAATTGAGGCCATTGCCACCTGCACCCAAGGTACAGGGCTCAAGCCTGAGCATTCTCTACCTACCACCATGTGTTCTCTAGCCACTAGTATTTAGCAACTGGGGCATTACACACACACAGAGTGAAGGATTTTAAGAAGTCCAAATGAAAGTAACTAACTTGGTGAATGTGATGGAAGATTACTGAAATGAAAGAAGACTAATTCTTATTATGTTCATTAGAGGAAAGAAGAGAAAGAGGAGGCATAATATGGGTTTTCAGAATAAGTAGTAGGCAGGCTTAAGAACTACAGTTCAAGAAGTGGGCTACTTGGTGTAGAGGCCGCATGGAGATTGTCTGATGGCACTTTCATCATTTGCATAAATGCTATAAACTAATATTTGAGAGCAGTAATGTTGAACAGTGTATCAGTAGTAATTTAGAGGTTGCTAAACTTTTTAGGAATGGAGTATTTTCTTAGTCTCAGCATTCAGCAACCTCACAGCTTATAAATTTAGCATAGCAGAATATGGAGGTGTATATTTATGACAGCTTTGTTTTTTTATGCAGTTCACTATTGATTTGGGGGTATTGTTGAGCACAGTGTTTTTACCTTCGATCTCCTGATGTGAATGCTGGTATAGGCCAAAGCATAACTGGCAGTTACAAGTGAAACATTTTAGAGGAAATGTGAGGAAGCATTTTTATTGGCAGGGTTTTATGGCCTTAATGAGATGGTAGTGCAGTGTGAGTTAGTAATCAGGTTTAAACAGTGTGTAGAATATGTGGGATGGAATACATGAATAGAGTGAGAGAGAGAAAGAGATGTTTAGTTGTTGGCTCATGGACATGAGCAAAATGTTTATCCATTTCGATTAAAAGGTAATTTGCTTGTACATAATTGTGTATAAAACTTGCATCTTAAATCCATGCTACACTCTACCAATTCTGAGCTACCATTTCTGAACCAAGTTTACTAATTAACACTCTTTCACATGGCCCTCTTTCACTACATTAGATTCTTTGCCATTGGTGTTATGTGTTATTTCTCTGTCAGTATCATGGTTTGAATGGGCTGTGATTGTTCATGTGTAGGTTTCTGAAATTAGACAACACAAAGAGAATCCCAGAGGCCTGCATACTGATGCCCTAGGATGCAGTATCTTTAAAAATGATGAAAATTTTGGGGTCATGTTGTATGAGTGCAGCTTTTCAAATGAACATCGATACTGAAAGATATGCATGGTTAATAACCAAAAGTTGTGGTTTCAGTTTCTGCTTTATATTTAGTAATGCTGTTTGTTACCATGTATAATTTTTGACATTTAGAAACTTTGTTTCCTTGTCTAGCAGTGTTTTAAATAATACCACACACACACACACACACACACACACACACACACACACACACACACACACACACACACACACACACACACACACACACATCTCTTCTCCATAGCCTGCAGTCCTTACCCGAATTATCTGCAGCAGCAGAATCAACGGCTGGTTTCCTTCTCCTTAGTGGCTGGTTTCCTTCTCCTTAGCCCGCAAACTAATGGCTTCATACACGTTAATCCGATTGCAGCAGCTGGTTTCCTTAGCCTGCCGGTGCAAACTAATGGCTGATTGGGTCCGAGAGTAGGCTGGGGTTTCCTGGGTCCGTGAGAGTAAGCTGCAGGCTCCCGCCTACGGGTGATGCAATCTGGTGTCCTTCCATTCTGTGCGGCCGTCACCTCACAGACGTCTGGGGCTGGAGGGCAGAAATGCCTTTCTCCCCTATCCAGACTGCCTAACACAGCAGTCTGTAGTTCTGTGAGTACCAGGAATTCCAAGCTCGCATGCGTGGAGTTCCGGGACTCACAATTTTATTTTTTTTTAAATGTTTTATTTTATTTATTTCTTTATTCTTTTCTTCTACAGGTGGGGGGGGGGGGGCTGCAGTCCTGCAGTCCTACATCACGAGCCACCCCTGGTAAGTATAATGAACTGCATTTATTTGTACCATTGCTGGATACTACAGAATACATACCAGCTGACATCTAAACATAAATAAAGACAACTAATACAACCTCATTCATATCTTGCTCAGTAAATTGCTACCTACATACCAGTAACTCCTCCTACTCTATGATTTCTCATGAATTTTGGTTCTCTGCTTATGTACCAACAATATATTGTTTCCTTTTTTACTGCCTTAGCTATTTCAATTGCATTCCAGTCCTCAGTGCTAGCCACCCTGCTCTGTTTCCGTAGAGACTTCCATCTTCTTTGTCTCTGTTTGGTCTCTGAATCCTACATCCTTGATTATTTCCTTTTCTGTCATGTTTTGAAAAACTCGCAAACATTTTTTTCTTTTTGCTAAAATTGCACTGCAACATGTAAACTACTATTACTGTTTTTTTTTTTTTGCTGTGGCCTGTTTTGCTTACCTCAACATATCCATGACTACCTCATTCCAGAAGTACTGATGTGTTTCCATTATACTGTTGCTCAAGACCTAATTTTGTCACTTACTATAGGATGTTTAATTGTAGATTAAATGCACACTCTAGAATAGATTAAATACTCAGAAATAGAGAAAGCATCCAAACAACAGGTAATTTAAAGCATTACAGGCAGATTTGCATAACCATGGTGAACAATTCTAAATTCAGAAACAATCAAACAAAAAATGTACCAGCAAGCAAGTGTAGATGTCTACAAAGTGTCAAATAAAATAGTTCAGAAAACAGTTAAGACAGCAATAGTCATTGTCCCTGACTGTAATACACAATAAACAATACTAAATTCCACCATACCTGTCAACTGTCCCTGTTTTTACAGAGCTTCCCTGATCTTGCATTGCATTTTTGTCTTGTCCTTCATAAAATGTTTGATTTTTGGGTGAATCACTGAAGAGTTTAATCAGTCAGTAATTCCAGACATCAGAGTTTCATACTTCTTATAGTTCAGAAAATGCATGTTGATGCAAAACCTGTTGTCCTTATTAACTTGTGAAGCGAATTGTCCCTGATTTTGGGCTGTTGTCTCCTCCACCCAATATGTTTGGCTTTGTGCAGAATTCTTGAGCAAAGAAGTTGAGAGGTATGAATATTGGGCAGGTCTCATCATTCAAAGAATGTTTGCCTATGATGATCTTTTCAAGGACTGCAATATAGTAAATCCTTTTCAAAGTGCAATTCTTCATGTGGTTTTCAACTTTTTTCCTTAAGAATCAGGGGAAAAAAACAAAAGTAATGGGGGACACAACCCCCCCAAATTACAGAATTGTTTAAATATCTCTGTAGCTCATTTAAAAAAGTTAATAGAACAACAAGTTTTTCATTAACACACATTTTCTGAGCAATAAGAAGTGTAAAACTGGAATATATAGTGTTATCGACTTACTATAATCCTTTGTGATTTACCAGAAAATCAAACATTTTACGAGTGGTATGGCAAAAATATAAGAAAATCTGACACATTCTACAAAATCAGTAACGGCTGAGAGGTATGGCTCATTGTACGTAATTTTGCACCATAACTGGGATTTATCATGTTTGGATATATTGCTTAAAATGGTTGCCCAAGTATGGCAACATTTGTCACAAGATGACCAGCTAAGCAAGAAGACCTTGAGCATTTTAACATATTTGTTGTGAAGCAATCAGCACTTAACAGTCTCTGATGCCTATTGCCTGTTCATATACAGAAAAAGCTTGACTTCTGTTCTAGCTATCCAGTCATATTAAGCTTAGGTCACACAGTGGGTATGCCATTCTTCTCCCTTCCTTCTGTCTTGGAATGTTCTTTGGTGGCTCAGAAGGAAGGAAGTTTAACAAATTTAACAATAAATCTTCAAGCTTTGTACATAAGCTAAGCATCTCATTCATTGCTCCACACCCTTGTTATGAAGTATACCATCATTCATAAGCTTACCAAAACTAGTTTTCAAGATCAGAGACCTTCAAAGGACAAAGTCTCAATGATGTTGTGACATACCTGTGATCCCGAAGTAGTTCTCAGTGTAAGCTTTAAACTGTTGCTTGTTGTCTGAGATCAGTATATTTAGGAAAAGTTTATGGCAGTCCTGGAAGGCCTTGCATGATGAACCAGTTTTCTTTAATTGTGTTGTTTAAATTAAGTTTGTATTTCAACATCATGATGTTTTGTTTCCCATTTGCATTACAATACACATTAGGGCTCTAATACTTTCTTTTTGAAAGTTATAAGAATGACATATAGTTTTCCTCTTATGATGCTATAATTAGAAAAATACACGAGTAAAAAGCTCTGGAACAAATGCAAGACCATGCAGGAAAAGGTAAAAAAAATTATTTAATGCTTCCTAGTACCTCGGCCCATGGCCTTCAAGGGAATACATTAAAGCATCAAACAACTCACTTTTAAGCCATCCTAACTAATTATTCACTCAAACATTTCATTGAATAATTAACGCATCATTGATGAATTGTCGAATGCACTTAAAGAAACAACCTTTGGACCTGTTCCCACAAAATAATTTTGCAATGTTTTCCCATTTCTTGTTAAACATATGAAGAGACTTAGTTACGCTGTTACAAAAACATGTACTCTCATATTTACTATCATATTTAATACTTTTACTTCATTAATAACCACATAATACATCTACCCACAATACCTATGAATACACATATTTTTTTTATCTACGAATACACATTTTTGCTTAATGCTGCTTGAATTCCATCCCTCCCCTATCCTCCATAATTGTGCCCTGTAACATTATATGACACAAATATTAACATCTTGATTCAAACCCTTTGGCCACATAGTGCCAAAATTAATGATAAACTTCGATTCCAACTCAGATAGTTTGTGCAGAAAATCTGTACCCTTGGTGTGATTCGGTCTGGCCAGGACACTAAAAAATAAACTACTATCATATCCCCCATGGCATTCAAAAAAATGACTCCACAGGATTTTCCATTCTACCATTCCGGATATCCCCAAGATGTTCCATGATATGAACCTAGGCTATCCTCTTAGTTTGGCCTATGTACTGTCTAATAGGTGTACACCCACATCCTATAATGTAAATCACCCCACATGACCACAACTGAAACTGTCCATTGCCTTATATTTTTGGTTATTAATAATAGCCCCCTGTAAATTCTTTACCTTATGACATATCTTGCACCTGCCACATGGATAACAACCCAGATGACCCTCGCCTTTCACTTTTTCCATATTTAGGAGTTCCTTTATATTCAAAAATCTACCATAAGAAAATGTTATCCTATCCACAAATATACTTGACAGGGCTGGATCTTCACATACCACAGGCCAAAATCTCTCCACAATCTTTCTTAGCATATCTGAAAAAAAGGAATATTTAGTTACGAAAAACAATCTATTTTCCCTTGCTGAATTCACAATTCCTTGTGATCCAGTGGCCAGGCTTCCTCTAATGCCACCTCATGAAGAATGTGCCCTCATTTCATTTTCACTGAACCTATGTTCAGCTTTATTAAGGATGTCAGCTTTATAACCCCTATCCAACAATTCCTCCCGCACTTTACAAAATTCATGTTGGATATTGGATTTATCAGAAGTGTTATCATAGGCCTGCTTATATTCTCCATAGGATAGGGAAGCCAATAAGTGTGGCGGATGCATACTATCTGCCATTAAGAAATTGTTCATAGCAGTTTCTTTAGCAAATGGCTTATATTGAACACAATTTTCTTTGGAGACAAAAAATTCCAAATCTAAAAACTGCATGGCATTTCTACTAGTTTTGTAAGTGAACTGCAAACCAAACATATTATTGTTTAATTCATCCATGAACCTTAAGAAGTCACCAATTTTACCTTTGCAAATAAAAATCAAATCATCAATATATCTTTTGTAGATGACTACATGTTGTACGAAATATTCAGTGTTATAAATATATTGATTTTCAAAATGGTTCATGAAAATGATGGCATAAGCTGGAGCATAAAAAGTCCCCATTGCCATGCCCTCTTTCTGCATATAATATTGTTTGTTGAACTTAAAACAATTATGAGTGAGGGAAAATTATAACAATTGCACTAAATGCGAAGATTGTGGGCCCTCCGCCATCATCCTATTGACAGCTTCCAGACCCCAGATGTTCTTAATACTTGTATATAGGGATCGGATGTCCACACTAGCCCAAAAAAGTTTTTTTACCACTCCATGCCTCCCACCAAGTCACATAAGTCCTTCCCATTTTTTATGTGGGACAAAATCCTAGGTAAAAGTCCCTTAAGATGGTAATCTAAGAAAATGCCCACATTCTGTAAATACGACCCTTTACCAGAAACTATAGGTCTTCAGGGGGGATTATGTAAACTCCTATGAATTTTGAGAATTGTAAAAAATATTGCATCCTTAGGATTTTTCACATGTAACTTTCGAACATCCTGATCGGAGAAGAACCCCAATCTTTCCCCTCTTTCCAAAAGTTCCAACTCCATATTAAAAAGAGTCACTGGGTTACCATCTACTTTGTGATACGTTGCAGTATCATCCAATAAACTCTTGGCCATGCTATTATATTTATCTCTTGACTTCACAACCCAATTCTCACCCTTATCTGCTTGAGTGCACACATATCTGCTGTTGCAGGCTTGTAATTCCTGTAACGTCAACCATTCATTTTTATTTAAATTAAAATTTCTATGGCCCTTTCTAAACTTATGGTATTCCAATTCCAACTGCTTACATACTACAGACTCAAAATGGCAAATAGAGAATGAAGTCCTGGGGGATTAAACCTAAAAATGTGAGGAATCATGGGAACACATATTTTGCCGTAGCCAGCACCAAAGCTACAACCAGAATCAGGAACAAAAATATTATTTTCTTCATCATTCAAGATATCTGTCTCATAAGTATTCACAAATGGATTTTCATGCACCAACATATCCAACAAAGAATCATCACTATTTTCATCCAAACTATATGCTGCATCATTCTTATTAGCTTCGCTACATAAACATTTATTAAAAAATACTTTCAGATGCAGTTTCCTGCCCAAACGGCTCACCTCAAACTGGAGGATGCTTTAGTACTACACAAAATGGAGTATAGACATATAGTTATATAATTATATACTTATGTAGTTTTCCTCTTATGATGGTATAGTTAGTATTGCACAAAACAGAGTATAGACATTGTTTTCCTCTTATAATGCTATAATTAGTGTTGCACAAAACAGAGCATAAGCATAGTTTTCCTTTTATGATGCTATAATTAGTACTGCACAAAACACAGTATAGACATACCCCAGGATTTAATAAAATCTGTGTAGGCACTGTGTAGTGCCTACAATGAATGATACCGTGTCTGTATACACGGTTCTCCCTCGGCAGCATGCCATGCATATTAATGATGGCGCATTGCCAAATGAGAGCCAAGGAACACCGTTATTGAAACAGTGTAGATAGCGGTGTAGTGCTACACATGTCTGCAGATGAGTAAGAGACTCCCTGGACTGTCCTTTTGTTTTATTTTAATTTTATATTTTTTTAAAGAAAAGCATTTTGCTTGGCATGGAGTGTAGCAGTACTAAGTAGTGCCCACAGATAAGATAGCAGACACTTGCCAGACATCTAAAAATAGAAACTGGATGTATTTATTTATTTACTTAAATGTGTGTGTAAATGTATCTGAGCATGTTTGCTTGGCACAGCATGGTGCTCAGCACTGCTTATAGGTAGCTCAGTGGTAATATGTGAAGGTAGACCGTCTGTCTTAATATTCATGTAGCTTATTGGGTAGATTTACAGCTCCATGTGCAGAGCATCCAGGGTTTGAATACAGGGAAGGTAAAATGCGTATTTAATTTTGATAGACATATCATGTAGGCTGTTTTAAAATATGGCCGCGCTGTGCTCTGCTAAGTTCTGCTTAACTGTGCTTAGATTTGCGAAGCACCACAAAAACATGGTAATGGCTGCCAATTGTTTCCACTGCTTGGCTCTGCTTGGCTGGTTTGCGCACTGCTAAGCTCTGCTAAGAGTATGGTTCTTTGAGTTTTCACACTTCTCAACTCAGCTGCGCTGGTTTGTGTGGTGCTAAGCAATTCAGTGCTTTTTTGAATGTTGCCCAATGATGTGTAAGGACCAGAAAACAGCCCATATTAAGCTCAATAGGCAGGAATACAGCAGAATCTATTGAAATTCTTTCTCTGATGGTTACTATGACTGGTGTTGGTGCATGCTTTTGGGCATAGCTTTGGGACATTCTAGATTCCAGGGTCATGGTTGTACTCCTAGTTAAAAACTATGATTACTGTCTGCTGCAGGGAGGTTTCCAGGGCTCAGAGTGTACGGCAGAGGCCTGGGACTGGCCGGCCAGAGACCTCACCAGTGTTACTGGTATCCCCCGCACAGGTAAGTAGTTTCATCACCACCATGATGACCTGAAACAGCAAAAGAGGGGAATCTTGGACACCTGGGTCCAAGAAGCTCAGGCAGAGAATGCCCCACAAGTACATAAGTAGTTTTACCTCTGTTTTAACAATATGTAATCTGAATGTCTACAAAGCTGGTATGCATAATGATGTGCTTCTCTCCCAACAGCTGCAGTTGAGAGGGCTCACAATGTCAAGTTACAATCCGGGTGCTTGGCCAGGTTGTGCTGTGAGTGTGGTGAGTACAGATGTATTATGCTAATTGTAGCGAAATATGCAAGAGAGAGTAAAGTATTAACTGCATTAAAGTATATACAATAATGTTTGTAGTGCCACAAATGTGGAATTACAGCTGTATTGCAAGAAATTAATAATGCTGACTGTAGTGCAATAAAAACATGAAACAATACCAATAACTGCATTAACGTATATGCAATAAAGTCTGTAGTGCAATAAATGTGGAATTAGAGCTGTATTGCAATAAATGAATAATGCCATAAAACATGAAACAATACCAATAACACCAAGGAAAATAGTGTACATCAAGACTGTCTTGTAACCATTGTAGTAGAGCTGTATGCATTCAGACTGTAAAGTAAGGTGCTGCAGTCAAGTATAACACTGTCATAGCTGTAGAATGCAAATCCAATGGATGCAAATTGTATTGGTTAACTCATATTGTACTGTTCAAGGCTCTCTCTAGACTAATATTGTTCACATAATGCTTTGTCATCCACAGACATCAGGTAACAAAGGTATACAGGTGAGGTAGCCCACTCCATGAACTGATATTCTTTGTTGACATCACACATATTTCAAACCACTAACAATAAATTGTGCACACCAGCATAATTTATACTGATATATATTGTGCCTACTATCTGTGGTATGCTTGTATTTCATGTATGTGTGTTCTGCTGTCACTGCAGTCTAGTATAACACTGTAGTAGTAGTACCAGGTCATATTTTGGTTCCAGATGGGCTCTAGGCAAATATTAGTCAGTCAGTTATCATCAGCAACCCAGTAGCTCAGTTTGTTAAATGATCTGTATATAGTACATTTTGCCACACACAGATCAGGGCTCAAATTCTGTGTATGTAGCACTAGATATTACAGTAGCAGTCAAGTAATGCTTACAAATTCTCTCTCTACAAGAACTACAGGTAAATGAGTGAGATAGTGCATATTATGAGTAGATAATTCTGTGTTTAGATGTCACAGACTGTTAAAATTGTTAGCAAGAATGTGTTCATCAGCAATGTTCAGTCAGATATAAAATATGTAATCCCAGTGTGGCTGTATGCCTGGAGTGTCTGTTTAAATTTGCTGCAGTCAATACATCCTATACAGATGTCCCCTGCAGTCACTGCTATTAGGTTCTAGTCTCATGCCTGCCAACCAAGGCATGACAGCTGTTTAGTGTCTGCACTGTACATATACATATCTCTCAAGTGTCACGATTTCACCTTATGTAATTAGTAGTGCATAATCCATCTGTCACAGGATTACCATGGAAATGATTACCTAGATTGCAAAGTATCACCAAATCAGCCCACAGAACACCTTGGTAGTTATATAGGTCCACCTGATGTGCAAGTGTTCTGTGTAGTTGTGCACTTGCAGTTTTTACTGCTTGGCCCATAGTGTCCCATACAAATAGCTTGAGAGTTATGTATGTGCAACATCAGCTATAGGAGACTTGTAGTCACTGTAGACATAAACAAAATACAGACCCATAGAGTAGATAGTAGTACTGTTGTCAAAGAAATAACTGAAAATGTTACTAAAGGACTGTTTTTCTCTCTGTCTCCCCACCCGTAATCTTCATTTATTTCTTATTGTTATTCATTGTTTTTGGTTTACTATTAACATATGTTGTTGCAATAACTGTATTTTGGGACGTGTTTTATTATTGTGTTATTTTATAATGGTTGCATATTACATATCTTGTTACATTACCTATTTTCTTGGAGTTATGATGTAACTGTTACTAGCATGCTGTTAACATACTGACTGTTTTTTTATTTATCATTGTGTTTCACATAATATGCACTGATATGTAATTGGGTTATTTCCAGTGTTCTGCCATGCTGTTATTACTAACAATGACTTGTTCCCAACTAACTTATTGCTATAACTCCAGTACTACAGCACATCAGGTTAGGCTGGTTCTGGATGATCAGCCTACCTTGACTCAACTGGCCATGGCACTGGGTCCTAGCACATCTAGGAGCCAGACCAATGGTGCCCCCTCTGATGCCCCTGCACCACCTGCAGCTTTGGGTGGGACTACTGCAGGGGATGGGGCCTGGCCTCCCCCTGGAAGTGGTGGTGGTGGGAGCATTGTCAGCCAGGCTGAACTGCCAGTCATGGTGCACAGGATTGTTCATCGGAGCTATGCATACTGTCTGTGCAGATTTGAGGGCATGCTATCCAACCTGGTGGGGCAGCCTCCAGCACAGCCACCCTCAGGGCAATGAAGGAGCAGTGTTGACAGTCACATGGGTGGGGATGTGAGTCATGCTGCTGCTGTCTGGAGGCACATGAAACTTGGATTCCACAGCACCCTCCCCATTGAAGGTGTTCACCCACCTCATCTGTCACACAACACCACATCTGCTGTCTTGTATGTCTTGTCTGTCTGCAAATGCATCCTCTTCTACCAAACCTACCTCCTCATATGTACCTAAGCCCCTTCCCCAGCATTCTACTCTCACCTTAATAAAAAGAAAATGGCCACCGGTCCCAAAAAAAAAAATTGCCCCATGCATAGCTCTCCATTTCTCATATGTGTCCACTGGACACAAGTAATGTGGTCCAATTGGCTTGACAACCCCTCTCTCTGGGGTTTGAGAGTTGAAATTCATCTATAAAATCTGCCAAAGTGCATAGCTGTTGCTGTGCAAGAAATAGATAGTTATGTTTCTTTCTTATACCATTCCTGCACATCCCTACCTGCCTTTCACTATGTTTTTCCCCCTGCTTGCCCCCATTTCACCACTTTCCTATCTCCCCTTTTTTCTTTTCTTTATATTTTTTAGCAAGGAGCTGTGCAGCACCCCGCATCGTGCAGCTTTGCTTAGCTCAGCTAAATAGAGCTTTAATGAGTATATGTATTTATAACATTGTAAGTCACAAGTACAAAATAAACACTTCTGCCATGTTTCGAACCCAAGCCCGTCACACCTGCAGCACACTGCATTAACCCACCACACCACACAGCTCCTAATTAAAACAGGTGTTTTCATCAAAACATAGTGATTGCCACTTACAGTCATTAGGCGTGTCTCAGTGGAGCTGCGTGCCATGCCGTACCATGCAAACTGGAATTAAAAATTAATGGGAAAAATTGGAGTGTACCTTGGACTTTGGTGCAGTAATATATCACTAGACAGCCAAAGACATAAAAATTGATGTAAATGAGTACTGTGAGAGCAGGTAAATGCACCCTTGTATCAGGAACATGTAGAAAGACACCTGCTAAGGCATCAAGGGCACATAACATGTTCAACTTGGACTCTGGTGCAGAAATCAGCTATAGAAAGGCATTCACATACTGATGGATGCAAACAAGGTGTCACAGCCTGTATGTCTGCACATATACCTTGCAAATAAATCTGCTGTAGCAGTGACTCAGAAGCTCAGTCTGTTAAATGCCTTGTACGCAGTACATTTTACCATACACAGTCCTGAGTTCAAATCCAGACTTGTGTTGCAGTTCAGTTACATTATTTTGAAGACAGCAATTAATGACTGAGTCATTCAATCTTTATCCATGCAGGTTACTGCTAATTAATGAATTACTATCCAGTTTTGAAAGTCAAAGGCCTGCTGGTGAGGACACACTGCACATATCCATATAGCATAACTATATGTCGCCTACTACTCTGTTACTGGCACTGTTTCATAATAAATGTACCTTAATCACATGCCTTGATTGGACTGTAAAGGGTTCCCTTACCCTGGCTCTGCTGTAATGACAGGGCTGCCACAGCTGCCACAATTACATGTACAGCTTGTTGTCCCCCAAAGTGTTCACACTCCCCCCATGTGTTCTAGGCTGCAGCAGCAGCTACAGCCTGTAGCACACACACCTGTAAATAAAGGTAGCTACTACAGACCTACCATAACTCCCATCCCCATAGCACAAGGAATTTGGACACAGCCATACTTAATTGGACAAAGATCCAGAGATTGGGACATGTTTTACAGTTTGCCCCTACATTGATAGTAAGTTGATACAATAACATATATTGCATTAGAATGCATATTCAGAGGGGTATGAAATCTGATACTCAAATGTGTGTCTTCCATTACTGACTTCAACCCATAGTGTTTGCCAGTGAATTGCCAGATGACCACAATGTCATGGGCCATTGACCACAAATACGAGGCAAAACTATCGACATACTGCATAAATCTCTACAGTTGACAGTTATGGTACCTACCCCCTGTGATGCTGTAGTCTCCAGACCTCAGTAATGTCCATCTTAACAGCTTAGAAAGGGACCCAGGTCTACATGAAGGCCTTATATATTGCACTGTGATGGCATGTCATTGGCTAATGATAGTGCAATTCAGCTGTTTTGGCTGCAATGACCATATCAGAGCCACAGACTGGTGCAGAGGCAATTACCTGCTAATGAGCAGTACCTTAAAAAGGCAAGCAACTAGTTATGGGGAACAAGTCTGTATGAGACTTACCTCACACAGAGAGCGTATTTTCAAAAGATTACCAGAAGCAAAGTTCAACAAAGGAGTACTGCACTCAGCCAGGTATGTAACTGATTTCTCCATATAACAGGATGCAGATGGGAGGATAGCGGTATGGGGAATAGAAATCACAGCAGTAAACATGTCTTAGATCTATGGCAATGACATGTCATTGATACTCAGCTGTCCTACACCTACAGGCATGTCTCTGAAATGTCCCTGATTTCCACTCACAACTTACCCCTGTCTCTTTTATTCCCACCTACAATGGTTGGCTGTTATAGGGAAGCTAGAGAATGACACATAAAACATAGTGACAAGAGGCAAGTATGTATACTTCTGTAATGTCAGATGATGCACACTAATTCACCTCTTCTCAGTCTGTCAATGTCTCACATAAATAGTTCTAACATTTTAAAAGTGTCCCTGATTGTCCCTGATGTACTCTGGCTAAGTCCATGATCCTATTTATGTTGTTCCCTGTCTGGTTGAGAGCTACGCCTAACATAGCTGTCAACCTATTACAGCAAGATATCTGAACAAAGCCAGAATTAGTGGGGGGACAAAGGCCCAAAACTAGGGACATTGTAACTATTGGTCATACAAAGTAAGAAAGTGAAGGAAATAACAAATATTACAGTAGCATAACTGTGTTCTGAAGGGTATGATGTCTTAAACTCAGATGTCTGTCTTTATTTTCTGACATCAACCATCAATGATTGGCCAACCTTTTGTCAGGAATCCACAATGTTGTGTGAAAATAACCAAAACTGTGATGCAAACATCTTGACATTCTGCAGACATCTGTATAGTTGACAGGTATGATGCCTACAGGGAACATATACCACAGCAAGTTTACATTGTTTTCTGTCATTGTGGCACACTAGTGTTGCTTGACTGTCCCCACATAATGGTTGTAATAGCACACTGCTATTTGTCTGGCAGTGGCTGTATGACATAGTAGTGGGAGTTTGCCCATAGGGGACACACCACAGTAGGCTGTAGTGCTGAGTGTAGGAACATACAGCAGAATCTGTCATGGCACACGGGGACATACCCCTTGCTACTATCTTGGTGGTATTCACACATGTAGTGTGTTGCCAGATGGTGTGGTATGATGTATGAGGGAGCAGTGAATAGTGTAGGCCATTATGGGATTGCTGGATCTGTACATATTGGATGTCCATGTATCTGGTCCTGTAATGTGTTCATCTTTTGTTGTCTTTCAGGAACCATGTGCTGCGGAAAACATGCCCCCTTCTCAGATGTGGAGAATGACATAATAGTGGATGGATTGAGACAGCACCATCATAACTTGTTGTCCAGGGGGAGGTATAATTGAGAACAGTGGGCAGCACTGTGGGCAGACCTTATGTGGGATGTCAATCAGATTGGTCAACAGGACAGGACCTATGAGCAGGTCTGACACCAGGCTGCAGACATGCTAAATGCTGCACGATGAAGGGCAGCTGATGTTGCTAAAGATCGTGCTGCCACCAGTGGAGGGCCTGAGATGAAACAACTACTCTTGGCCACACAGGAATTCCTGGTGAACCTAGGAACACACAACAGCTCCCAGGCATCCATCACACATACATCATGTAGGTGGGTGCCACAGTGTCAACAGCACAGGAGCGTCCAGGTAAGGGTACTGTGTTCACCAGTGTAATACTGTATTAGGCATTGTGGCAGGCTGTATATACCTGTACAAGGGTGTCAGGTCTATCTGCATTGCGGGGGGTTCATAGGTTCATAGATTAGTTCTAAGCTAACTGCCCTTGAGAGACATTTTAAGCCTAGCCAATTATCCCTTTTGAGACTCAAACCCTGCACTTTGTGTTTGTAAAGCAAACACCTTAATCATTAGGCCACCCTCCCACTCAGTTGTGCACACATACTCACAATGTCAGCAATACAGCCAGTATCACAGTAGCCACTGTATATGACACAGTACCCTGTACTACAAGGAGAAGGTTACTGTCAGCTGCCTTTCAGGTACCAGGATCCGCCACATAACCCACACACTCAGGTCACTCCACAACAAGTACAAATACGACTCTGTCATTGTCCATGTTGGTGTGAATGACCTGAGACATACCTCCCTGGACTACATGAAAAGAGACATGGAAGAGCTCTCCAATCTTGTAGCCCAGGCAGGTATGACCCTAGCCCTGAGTAGCATTCTGCCATTGTCCTGAATGATACCGCAGTACAAGGACAAAATTATTGACTTCAACAATTGGCTAAGCTTCTGGTGTCATTCTAAGGGGATCCAGTATCTGTTTGCTTGGGATGACATGGTCAATAGACCACAATGCTTTGCCACAGATGGCCTGCACCTGTCACCCCTGGGATTCCAGATACTGGCTAAGGCTCTTGCTGCCCCTATAGTGCCTTTTTTAGGCAAGGTTCAAATGACAAATTCACCACCGTAACAGGAACAGGCAAGCAAAAACTGAGGGTAATGCTACTCAATGCTAGACGTCTAAATCTCAAAATGCACTGACTCGAGGCACTCCTTAAAATGGAGAACATCGATATCTGTGCAGTGACTGAGACCTTGTTCAAGGCTCCAGCGAGCACCACTGCACTACCAGGCTATAACTCATACCACACTTTTCGGCCATGTAAACTGGACCGAAACACCAAAGGCGGAGGTGTGTCCATATTCATTAAGGATATCCACACCTCCAGGCTAGTTGCTCAGCATAATATATCCGAGGTTATCCAAGTGCAACTAACTCTGGGCAAAACTGCAATCCAAATTGTAGCTTGCTACAGATCCCCCACCATGCCCCAGGGTTCCCACTCCTCTTTTCTTGATGTACTGGAAAATATTAGGGTTCAACCAAACACCTTAATAATGGGCGACTTCAACTACCCCACCATTAACTGGGAAAACTACTCGTGTACCAACTCCTTAGCTCAACGCTTTCTGGAATTCATAAACTCCAAAGCCCTGGATCAACTTATCCACACCCTCACCAGGGGCAACAATATTCTAGACCTAGTCATTACCAACACGAGTGACTGGTGTTCCACACCTGTAGTCAACTCCTTGTTGGTCCGATCTGACCATAAGCTAATCAACCTTGATATCCACATCCTGCCCCCACCCCCCATTAAGGAGACCATGGTAAAAAATTTCTCCAAAGCCACCTTCATGCTTCTTAAGACAGAAGTGGTGAACTTCATGACACCCATGCAGATGGACAATACAGTTACAACTGCTGAATCCTACACAAATGCACTCTATAAGCACTTACATGAGTGCATGGATCATGCTATCTCAAACAGA
The DNA here is from genome assembly GCF_019279795.1 of Protopterus annectens. Classification (NCBI taxonomy): domain Eukaryota; kingdom Metazoa; phylum Chordata; order Ceratodontiformes; family Protopteridae; genus Protopterus; species Protopterus annectens. Next base: position 1,583,366,736 of record NC_056728.1, on the reverse strand, counting down.
ATCAAGATGCTATCCTCCAAAAAAAAGGAAGCCAATCTGGTGGTTCCCTGCCATAAACAAACTGCACAACAGAAGGAAGAAACTGTTGCAAAAGAGAGTAAAATCCCATGAGTGGAGGAGCTCCCTGGTCAGCCTCAGTAAGAAGCTGAGATCCTTTATAAGATTCTCCAAAGCTAGCTATGAAAACAAAATCACCACTAATTCTAAGGACAACACAAAGCATTCTATAGCTATGTCAAGAATCTCAATGGCGACACCCAGATCTGCTCTGAGTTACAGCACAAAGGCACGAAAATTACAGAACCAACTGATATTGCCAACATCCTGGCAAATAGATTCAGTGCTAACTTTCCCCCCATCTCACCCCCTAAAGGGCCCATATCTATACAGGAAGAATGCAGTGTCTCTGTAATCACAACTACGCAGGTAAAAGCTGCACTCTCTAAAGCCAAAAACACAGCATCCATGGGACCGGACAACATCCCAGGCTGTGTTTTACATGAACATCAAAACAAACTGGCTCCCCACTTAAACACCATGTTCAATAATAGCCTTGCATCAGGCTTTGTGCCCACTGAATGGTGCACAGCAACAGTTATCCCACTCCACAAAGGGGGAGCCACCACTGATCCCAGAAACTATTGACCTATTAGCCTGACGACCCTGAACGTATCATCATGGAACACATAAACAAAGACATTGGTAACTTCCAAACTCTGGATCCCACCCAGTTCGGGTTGGTGAAATGCAGATCATGCCTCCTGAACCTGATTGACTTCTTTGAGGCAGTCACCAAAGACGGAGATGAGGGTAAGGTGGTCCACACAGCCTATCTTGACCTCGCCAAGGCTTTCAACACCATCCCCCATTCTGGAATTATAGCTAAACTCACTAAACTAGGTATAAATCTCTATGTCACAAGATGGGTTGCCAACTGGCTCACTGACAGAACCCACACTGTAAAAGTTGCAGACTCCAAATCTGACCTCAAAGCAGTGACAAGTGGAGTACCACAGGGTTCCATCTGGGACCTCTCCTGTTTGGTATCTACTTCTCTGAAGTACAGGCTAACACAGAAGGCCACTGGCTAATGAAGTTCGCAGATGACTGCAAACTAGGAGCCATAGTCAAGTCCCCAAATGATGTGGACATCCTATAGAAGGACCTCACTGAGACAGATGCCTAGTGACAGAGTCATGGCTTCAAACTCAATGCCAAAAGGTACAGTGACATCCCCTTTGGTAAAAACTCTGTACCCATGAACTACCACATAGGCAGAAATCTACTTAACACTGAATGTGTGAGAAGAGACTTTGGGACACAGGTGGACAGTAGTCTCTCCTTTGATAGTCACATCGCCACAGTAGTCACAAAGTCCTTCTACATGGCACACCTCGTCATAAAAGGGTTCTCATCCAGGAAAAAAGAGGTCATTGTTCCCCTCTACTTGACACTCATTAGACCCATTATAGAGTACAACGCCCCTTTTGGAATGTACCTCACAAGACATCTGCAGCAGCTGGAAAGGCCACAGAAGTACCTCACAAAGAGGATTACTGGCCTCAAACAAATGCCCTACACTGACTGCCTCAAAAAACTCCAGCTTTACAACATAGCATATCACATACTCCAAGGTGATCTCTGCCTAACATATAAAGCTATGTCAAACCCAGAGCTGTTGGACATGCTACACCTAAAGAAATATCAATCCCTCCGAGCTACACACTCTAAGGACCTAAACCTTGTCACCACAATAAACAGAACATGCTGGAGGGATAGATTCCTGTCCCAGAGACTTCCCATACTCTGGAACAGGCTACCCATCTATGTCAAGCAAAGTTCCTCATTAGCACTCTTCAAGAAAAATCTTGATAAGTGGATGGAAAATAGGAAATACACCCCGGGGATCACTTCTGTGTCTCTGCTCGACAGTGTCGCAGGAAAATAACTTTCTTGGGTGGCATAAGCCAGGGAACCTTGTTGGCTAGGCTTACATAGGCCCTTGGGCCGATAGCCTAGTATCTACCTATGAACCTTTGAACCTATGTGGATATATGCACATATTACCTTGTAGTACTGCAGGATTTGGTGGTGCTGACAATAACTCTCCCTCACCTTTTCGTAGGTCCGTTATGTGTGGCCCAAGTCCGTGGTCCTGTACCTGGTAAGTGTAATACTGTTTTTTAGGGATCATATATACCCTATGAAAGATAGGGGCTGCCATATTGCCCTATGTACAAATGTGGTGTTTAGCCAGAGTAGAATATTTGTATGTTTCATTCTGGAACAGTTAACTACTGGGGTTATCACAGGTGCGTATTTGAATGGCCATTGACACATTTGCACTTATAGTCATGCATGGCTGAACAACCTGGTATACATGAGGCAATTACTCCCAGATGCCTGTTAAAACACAACAGGGAGATGGTACATACCTGAGACAGTGAAACTAGTACTGGTATATCATTCTCAAGATAGGTGTACTGGGTTTTACGTGTAGTTCTATCATGTATAGTGTCATATTGCATACCTTACAGGCAGATTGTACTGGCAAGTTTAACTGGATGTGGTTGAAGTGCATGTTATAAAGGGCTTGACTTGTCTGTGTATGTTGATGTGAGGTTGCCTGTTGTGCATGGGAGTGGAGATGGGAAGATGTGAGACTGGTAATGCAGTTGTGAATCCTCATTTGTATGAGGCTGTGTTGTTTACCATATATAGAAGTGGATGTAGTAATGTACTGCTTTTGTCTTGGTTTTCACAGGTGACTGAGGGGGTTGGATTCTGTCCCCCTCACAACCTGATGTCAATGTCTCATCAGACTCTGATGATGATTGTGGCCATAGTAAGGCACAGGTGGGGTTGTCAGGGGCTGAATCTGTCCCAGAGGTTGGCATCCCTTTTTTGTCCCCATTGTTACCTCACACAGTCAGTATGCCCACACATACCCAGTCTCCAGAGGCCACAGATATTGGGCAGAGGGTGGCTACATTGAACAAGATAGTGTGGCTACTATGGCATCAGTGAGTGTAGACACTGTCCATAGCCCGATAGCTGGCAAGGTCCCACACAGGTAAATTGACAGGGGTGCTCATAGGAGGACTACTGTCCATCCACCACCTGTTGCAGGTGTCACATCACAGGTCACTTGGCACATGTTTCAGGACATCATGGAAATGCAGGCACATTCTGAATACAACACCAGCTGGATGCTTAGGGTTATGGATGCAGCATGGTCTGACATCTATGACTGCCTCCACCGCATTGGGAACACCCTGGATCAGTTCACTGATGCAGTGGACAGATGGTGGGATCAGACAGTGTGTGTTCTGGACTGCACATTATCTGTGCTGGAACATCTGGTTGAGTTGGCAGTTGGACACATGGACATAGGTCAGTAACACCATCTGCTGAGTGTCCACGTGGCCATGCACAGTCACGCTCCCATAGTGGCAGTACCTCTAGTGCTACAGAGAGAAGTGTGTTGTCCACACCATGACATGGCAGGCCATGGGCACGTGATCCTTGGCAGTTCCATGGGGGACACAGCCCCAGTAGATAGCAGTCACTGTGAGGTACTAGCACTGCATCTGACCTTTGGCATGGTAGTTCCAGTACTACTCCTGGCAGAGCTAGTTCCTGTTTTCATGGCCAGAGAGAGGGAACTGTCCACTCTACCATGTATGGTCCACAGCTGTCCATCATACGCATGTGTAGGGCTAGCACTGGGCTTGACTGTGCACACGCGCACACTCAAACACCACTGTCACATACAGGTCACCGACACACACACACGGCACCTCTCCATGGACCATCTAACCCCCACCCCTTCCTGACTCACACACATGCTGTCAACTGTTTGGCACAGCCTAGACCTCCGGTACCCCCACAGTACACCCTGTGCATTTGATGATATCTGTGCCACATCTCTGCTATCCATGCCATCGATGCAGGGAAATGCTACTATGTGTCTGATGCACCTGGTGTCTATATTACTTGATATGTACTTGTATAGTGCAGTATTGTTTTGCCATGCCACTTGCTGTGGGCCACAGCAGGTACTGTATGCTGGTATATGTCATGACTTCACATCACACTTTGTGTATCTTTTTTGCATGATGGACTGGTGGTAGTGTTAGAGAATGACAGGTGTGTCACAGACCTGTGTATGTTTCTGTTCCAGGAGTCTGAGGGGATAAATTATGGATGCATGGTGGCAATACAGTGGCACAGGATGGCATAGCAGCACAGTAGACATATGGCAAGTACGGCAGTATATGTGCATGGCTCCCAAGGTGCATATGTGTATAACAGTTTATTAGGGACAATGGGGGCAGTCAGCATAATCACGCATTCATACTTTGTGATAAGGTCTGCTACCCTTGCTACATGTCACCTGGGTTTTCTGAACTTACAAACATGGAAGGTGTGCTGATGGAGTTGACAGATCTACAAATATCCTGTGTCCAGGTCATTCTTACAACCCCCCCCCACACATATATAAATGAGTATAACAGGGATGTCTCTGTAAATGTTGCTGTGTGTGTGTGTACGTTATATACATGTGTTAGGTAAATATATGTGGAAAGTCTATGTATCATTGTAATTTATATATATATATATATATATATATATATATATATATATATATATATATATATATATATATAAATATATATATATATCAGTATCATATGCAGATAGGTGCACTAATCATGTGAGGGAAATAGGGACAGACAGATATGTATACGTATTCCACTTAAAACACAAACTAACTGTTGAAAAATGCCAGGAAAGCCGAAATTTAAAACAACAACCACTTTAATCACTTTTAAACGCACTAAATACACATGTTTTTCGTCCTACTGAATGGTAATACTTCTTCAGAAATTAAGCACTCCATTACATACAAACTATTTATAAACTTTGAATTATTTTGGCGCCAAACAGATGCAATGCTGATGCTAAAATTTAAAGCTATATTCCATAAAATAATTCTTTAATGAATGCTTTGATTAACTACTTTAAATTCATACTCATATTATATTTAAATATGTATATCCATTAAATTGATGATGATGAAAGACCTTTAGTGTTTATATTTAATAATAAAAACATATAAAAATATATATATATATATATATATATATTAAAATATATATAAATAAATATTTAAATCACATATATCTAAAAACTGCATATATCTCAAAAGCAAATACCTAAAAATACATAAAAATATAAAAATACATATACATTTCTAAAATTTCTAAAATTGCACTGGACATGCGATGCCTTTACTAAATATGAATCAGCTTCTAGTCTAAACATATTTATAAAAATAATAACTAGCAGCGAATAAATAAATAACTATATATGTCAATAAATTTGTCTACTATATATGTATTAAATATGTCAAATTATATTATTTTATCTTATGATTTTATAATTTTATGTTCAATACATATTCTACTTTTCTATTGCACTATATATAAAAAAACTATAATCCAAAAACAATAAATTAATATTGATGCGATGTTAAGCATCTATGAATAACAACCATTTGGTTGTATATATAAATGTGAATATTCAAATAACATTGATCCAACCTAATTATGACCTTTACCATTTTGCTTGTACAAAAGTGAAATGATTTATATTTTTTAGAATTTTTTTGTAATTTTTTGAAAAACCACCATGCAAAACTTATACTCATTTCCTTTCGCAAAAACTTGATCATTCATCTCTCCAAGCTCTTTAATTTTAATAAACACATGAATCTAGTGATGTCATATTGGAAAAATACATATATATTTCCCAACACCCTGTTTCAAGAGGTAGTAAAGTTCTATGTCAGATTTATAGATGATATTTTTGTGATAATTGAAGGTACAATACAAAGAGCTGAAAGTTTAGTAATGATGTTAAATCAATCAACCGACTTTTTGAATTTTACATACACATTTGATACTACATTATCATATTTAAATATAAATTTGATAAAAAATAGTCAGAAAAAACAGTATGAAGCTATGTTGTATAGAAAGCCCACATACTCGAATAAATTTTTGCATTTTTCTAGTGCTCACCCATTTCATCAGAAATGTTCAGTGCTGAAAGGACAATTTGCCCAAGCAGCAAGAATGATAACAACGGATGAGAAATTTGAAGAAGAATGCGATACATTAAGATCAATGTTTCTCAATAGGGCATATCCATCTAGTCTCATAGAAGAAATAATTGATGAAGTAACATCAAAGAGAATGAATGGGCTATATACACCTATATTAAGGAATAAGACTGATATGGGACTAGATCATAATAGTACAGGAGTCATGCAAGTATGTAATCAGATTGGGTTAACAGAAGCCCATGAGGAATTTAATTTGGCATGCATAATGAATTTTTGTTCTAATTCGGCATACATAAAATAAATAATAATGAAAAATTGGTCTTTGTTTAAAGATGATGTTAGTTTAGGGTTAATGTTTAAATTTACAGCGAAAATTGTATGGAGAAAAGCAAATAGTTTCAAACAAATCTTTCAGAAGCAAAAATATCCGTTTGTTAGGAATCCAGGCATGATGCAATGTGGGAACTGCTCCTTTTGTTATATAATGGATTTAGGGAATAGCATCGATATCAATGGATATAAGATTTATTTAAAAGGAAGGTATAATTGTAATACAAGAGGAGTGGTTTACATAGCTAAATGTCAAGGATGCCCATCGTTTTACGTGGGCAAAACGGATCATAGACTCAGAGATAGGGTTTCTGAGCATATGAGAAGTATAAGCCAGAATAAAGAGGAGAATGCATTAGCAAGGCACACAAAATTGTACCCTGAACATAAGTTTAAATTTAAAATAATCCAACAAGTAAACCAAGATATAAGAGGGGGATGCACTAGTTTACTATTGGAAAAGATAGAACTTCTTTGGCAAATAAGACTAAATGCATATATGTATCCAGGGCTTAATGATAAATGTTCGATAATGTGTTTATTAAAATTAAAGAGCTTGGAGAGATGAATGATCAAGTTTTTGTGAAAGGAAATGAACATAAGTTCTGCATGGTGGTTTTTCAAAAAATTCCAAAAAATTTTAAAAAATATAAATCATTTCACTTTTGTACAAGCAAAATGGTAAAGGACATAATTAGGTTGGATCAATGTTATTTGAATATTCACATTTATATATACAACCAAATGGTGGCTTAACATTGCATCAATATTAATTTATTGTTTTTGGATTATAGTTTTTTTTATATATAATGCAATAGAAAAGTAGAATATGTATTGAACATAAAATTATAAAATCATAAGATAAAATAATATAATTTAACATATTTAATACATATATAGTAGACAAATTTATTGACATACATAGTTATTTATTTATTCTCTGCTAGTTATTATTTTTATAAATATGTTTAGACAAGAAGCTTATTCATATTTAGTAAAGGCATCGCATGTCCAGTGCAATTTTAGAAATTTTAGAAATGTATATGTATTTTTATATTTTTATGTATTTTTAGGTATTTGCTTTTGAGATATATGCAGTTTTTAGATATATGTGATTTAAATATTTATTTATATATATATATATTTTAATATATATATATTTTTTATATGTTTTTATTATTAAATATAAACACTAAAGGTCTTTCATCATTGTCAATTTAATGGATATACATATTTAAATATAATATGAGTATGAATTTAAAGTAGTTAATCAAAGCATTCATTAAAGAATTATTTTATGGAATATAGCTTTAAATTTTAGCATCAGCATTGCGTCTGTTTGGCGCCAAAATAATTCAAAGTTTATAAATCGTTTGTATGTAATGCAGTGCTTAATTTCTGAAGAAGTCTTACCATTCAGTAGGATGAAAAACGTGTGTATTTAGTGTGTTTAAAAGTGATTAAAGCAGTTGTTGTTTTAAATTTCGGCTTTCCTGGCATTTTTTTCAACAGTTAGATATGTATAGGTAGCTGTATGTATGTACAGAAGTATTTTCACATAGCAGGTCTTTGTGAGGAAGAGGCAACAGACCTGAGGCAACAGACTTACGCTTAAGTTAGCTAAGTGTAGGAGTATGCCCAGTGGGATTATCAGTACTTATAAGGTGACTCCAAGCCAGAGCTGCCTGTACTCCGATCCAGGATTTTGTGTGCTGCAGACATTGGCTGCTGCACCTGTTTCCACAGTACAGCACTTCCCTGAAATTGTCCAAGGCAGTCCCCAGCTGTGGGCTGTACTTAATATGTGACTGAGGTACATAATGTAACCCCACACACAGGGTGACAGTCTGCATACTTCTCACTGTACATGTTTTTGCAGAACATCCATCATTTAGCCCCATATGTCTAGTCTGTTCTTCATACATTTGTGGTGTTCTGGTATAATATTGTATAATGCAGTCACTGAATTGTACTAACTACTGACACATTTAAGTGACGGCCTTTACATCCTGCAGCTATTCTGTTCTTTTGCAACCTTCTGTTATAATAGTCATCTTCCAGGTTCATCACGGCATGTGTAATGTCTCTCTGTAGTTTTGGCCCTTTGTCCCACCATTATGTCTGACTTTGTCCAGCTTTCTTGCAGTATCAGATTGAGGGGTATGACAGTCTGTGGAAATACCACCATACGAGTAACTCACATGCAAAAGATGTGGATGCTGCCAGATTCAAACCATGAACACCATCACCCATGCTAACATCCCTAGCTCAGTGAACCACACCAGCCGCCAGACATAGAGGTGTCATTCCAAACACAATCAACAGCATACAGACATACACTGTCACCCCTACATTATGTGAAACATATAATATGTAGCCAGGTTCGATGTCACAGCGATGAGAAGTATAAGCCAGGATAAAGAGGAGAATGCGTTAGCAAGGCACACAGTGAAATTGTCTGGTCTGCTGATATATCACTGCAGATGTACTGTTACAGCAGTTGTATGGGAACACTGATGTGTGGGGGTGGGGGAAGAACAGCACATGATCTGCTGGCATAGACAGTAATGCAAATATCATGTGACCCCGACCCCACTGTTTAACATCTCCCTCAACTTCTGTAGTGAATATTCCAACCATGAGGCCTAGTGAATATTATGGAACACATACTATTGGAATGGATATCTGTAGTCCCATGTGGATGTTACATCTCTGCAAATAGCCCACTATATTCCCTTGCATACATGCAGCAGGTCCATGCATACAAAAGCATATTATAGTACTCCTTACAAGTGGTGTGTAGGTAATTGACTTACTTTGCAAATACAGCAGTTGACAGAACTGTAGTTCAGGGCTGACTCTGTCTGATGCACACAGTACACAGCCAATACATGGTTAGGTACAGGTTGTGTGGGTTGCCAGACATCATTTTTGCTATATGTATGCAAGTTGGAGTAAGATTTCAGTCCCTAGGGCCATAGGTTGTCAGTGCATGTACTATGTATTGTCTCTTGGCCAAGGCCAGGGCATACTGGACAGGCCTACATCTGCCTACAGAGACATCCTCAGGGGTCTCCTCCTCTGAGTCCCCCTGTGGGTGTGGCTGTGGGGACCTAGGCACTGATGTGTGGCTGTGTATCCCTACCCTTTGCTGATCCTGCTGCAGCTGTTTCCGCAGGATCATATTGTGCAACATGGCACATACTGTGAACATCTGTGCGCATGTGGCTGGAGAGTATTGCAGGGCTCCACCAGATATATCAAGGCACTGGAACCATGACTTCAGTACACCAAACACACACTCTATGATATCCTAGTTTGTGTGTGTGCCTCATTATGGCATTCTTCCATGGGTGTATGTGCATTTCTGATGGATGTCATCATCCACAGTTCCAGTGCGTAACCAGCATCCCCCAGTAAATGGCTGTGTGGGATGTTCCCCCTAGCAAACATCTGGTAAAGTTGTCATGTGTGCTAGATGTGGGAGTCATGATAACTGCCAGGGCTGCTAGCCCACACATTCATGATAATGCCCTTGGCATTGCACATGACCTGGCAGTTGATTGAGTGATACCCCTTGCGGTTGATGTAGATTCTACCCTCCTCACCGGGTAGTGCCTTGATGTGTACATGAGTGCAGTCTATGGCACCCAGTACCTCAGGGTAGTGTGCAAATGCTAGAAGTGTTGCATACTGCTAGCCCTTCCCTGAGGGGTGTAGGGAAAATAAATGTGCTCACTGGCATGTGGTAGCATAGCATCCAGGAACTGGTGGAGTACCCTGGATGCTGATGCCTGCGAGACCCCCATCATGTCCCCAGTTGGTCTTTGGAAAGTACCTGTAGCTAGTACCCTAAGACAGAGCTACATATACCTTTGGTATGGGTTCCACTCTGTTGGCTTTGGGTATGAGTTGAGGGTGACACAGCTCAGTGAGTTCTTGTAGCATGTCCCTGTCCACCCTGTACTGCTCTACAATTTCCAGCTCTTGTATCCCCTGGAAAGTTACCCTGAACCTGAACACTTTTCTCCTTCTCAGTCTAGGCCTATTGTCAGCCACAGCAGCAAAAGCATTGCCCTCAGCATCTAGCACATACAGATGTAGCAGACCTGCAGCAGCCCCTAGCATTCCTTCCATTAAAAATCCCAAGCCTGTACTCCACTTGTATAGTATGGGGGTGAAATCAGATTGTAGGGTGTATGCAACTTTTATAGTGTTCTGCTGTAGGTGCAGCCTGTGTGATTGGCTACCTATGCATTCCACCTGCCAGATACATCATTATGGACTGTTAATGGTCCTAGTTTAATTGAAACAGGTGTCATCAGTAATTAATTTGCCACTGGCTTTCTCAGCCAATGCTTTTTTTTTGGACAGCCTTCAACACTTAGCACTGTGGTGCACCATGCAAACATGTGCCACGAAGGTAAACAATGCTCAGCAGTCACTGCACACATCACTATGAAAGGTCACACTCAGCACAGTGGCGCACCATGCAAACATGCTGAAACATGCACCCTGAAGGTAAAGCTTAGCAGCCAGTGTACACCCCCACCTGCTGAGCACAAAGGTGCGCCTCACAAACAGGAGTAGCTGAGCTCCAATTTTTATTTTATTTTCATAACAGCATGTTTGAGCACTGAGGAGTGCCATGCAAACATACAAAGATCATTAAAAAAAATAAAACTATTTTAAAGTATTTCACATATGGTTTTGAATACACGGTGGATAGTTTTGCACATATCTGTGTCTGCTGTCCTATTTCTGTCCTTGAACTACACTTTTGCAGCCCCTGTTGTCTGTTTAAATTCCTGTACATGGATTTTTTCCATGTACACTACAGACACCAACACGGGGTCTGCAGGACTGCCTGCCTACTTGCTGGATCACTCTACCTCCCTTATTTGCCTGAAGTTCACCTGCTTATGAGGTGATTTGCATGTCACAAATACTTTCATGTGGGTGCATGCATGCGCACCACCCAGCTCTGTTTACTGTATCACAAACCTGCTTACTTTTGTGTAAGCAGTGTGCCATGATGCCTACATGGAAAAATAGTCCGTATATGCTTTATTAAATTCCCCCCATAGTTTTCCTCTTATGATGCTATAATTAGTACTGCACAAAACAGAGTATAGACATAGTTTTCCTCTTATTATGCAGTAATTAGTACTGCACAAAGTGGATTATAGGAAATCTTGACTAATCATCTTATTTAGCAGAAGAGGTTATATTTTACTTTGGACCATCCTGGTTTGCTAACCTCAGTCAGTGTATAAATACAAATGTTGGCATTACATTTAAATATAAGCCTGAATCATATTTTAAATAAGTTAATAAGTATATACATTTAAAGATGCACAAATCAATGTAATAAAAATGATTGCAGGCAAAAATAAATATTATAGGAGAAAATAGCAGCATTTAAAATTAACTGAAAATCCTTGCTTATTGTCTAGCACAGGGGTGAAGCCAGAATTATTAAATTTGTATGCTAGTCTCACGTGTTTTTGTCCCATGCTAAAATAACTTGTTTGTTGAGGCGCATACATTTTAAATATGCAAATAAAGTTGCAATTCATAAACCAAGTCTCTTAAAATAGAACCCATTAATAGGTCAGCTAGTAATGTAACAAACACACAACAGCAGATTCTTTCACCTCTTTTGCTAGCTCACACATTCTCCTTTCACTTCATTTATGTATTTGAAAATTGGGAAATTGGTTCCCTTTAGTGGTCACAATTCTGATTCTCAAAAATAAGTTTACATACAATGACTTATATGATGCATGCCTAGCAGACCGTATGGTCAAATATGTTTTCTAATGGGTATATACAAAGGAGGATGATACCTTTTCAGCTTATATATCAGACATCTTTTTCTAAATGTCTCTTAAAATGCTTATTGTGCTCCTTTATGGTGACTAAAAGTAACCACAGGATATTTTTACATTTTAAAATAAATAGTGCTAACTGAATTTCAATATGTTAATTCTTTTGCTGTCTTATGTAATTTGTTAATGCAGAACAATTGAATTAAGTGTCAAAGTGAGTGTTTAGTATTTAACTTTGCATAGGAAGGAGGTCTCTATTTCACACATCTACCCACTGTGCGGATGCACGCACACACACACACACACACACACACACACACACACACACACACACACACACACACACACACACACACACACATAGCTCAGTATATTTAAGCAATAACCAACGATGTGGTGTGGTATGTTGAAGATTTACCCACGGTTGGCATGATTAAATAAAGCCAACCGTGGGTAAATTTCAATATACTACAACCACGGAGTCGGTTATTGCTATTATACAATGATATTATTTAAGGATAAAAAATGTACTTTTCTTAAATAATGTCTTTGTATAAAGATGCATTACTGTTCTTCTGCCGGTGGTGGTATACTGCTTCCATGTGTTGATGTACTGCGCATGCGTATGGGACTTGTGTTCCTATGTATACCCAGTACATCAATGCTTTGAAATGGAAACAACGGAGAAAAGAAAAAAAAAAGGTTTTGGACACTTTATACCAACGGAAAAAAAGTCCGGGCAACTGGACCTTTTACCATTGGTATATTGTGGGATTTACAACGGGCACTCTGGCCAATCAGCATGCACATTTTGGAATATTAATGGGGGGGGGGGTTCATTGCATAATTGTGAATAACTTGGCATCAGAGCCTATGTTAGGAAACTCCTTATGACAAATAAATAAACAAAACAAACAGAAGTGATTGCTGTCACATAACACTACTGTAGATGGTCTGATAACAAAGTAAAATAAATTTATTTTATTCCCCTTTGATGAAGTGATTTTCTTTGGCATGTTATACTGCAACAGGTCAGCTGAGTAGGTATATTAGTTCAACTGGAGTATGCATTATGGGCAATAGTGAGCTTCCTAGTTATATAAAGCCCATGTATGCCAAAATAATTTTCAAAACTGGCCTGCCTAGGCATATAAAGTCCCTGTATGCTGCAGTAATTTTCAAAGCAGAATTGCATTACCCATTTTTATAACTGCTTCTTTGGCTTATGGTCCAGTAATAGTATTCAAGCCAAATACAGCTTCAGAATTCTTCCTGATATTTTCTAACTTCCTCATTATGTAATAACAGCAGAAAAGTGTTTTTTAGAATACTCAAGCAGTCTACGTTTGGGCTTGTTACTGATGATATAACTCAATGATTTATAGTACTCTAGTTGAGAAAGAAAGCACTGACAGCTGTGCTTGAAATGTTCAATGCAAATAGTGCATTATTTGTCTGCATGTCCATAAAATCATGCTGCTGGGCTGTGTGAGGGTGTACAAAACCTATTGTTGGAACTGCTGTTGATTGCATAGAGCACCACAACAGGCAATCAGTAACATCCTGTAGTACATCCTTTCAGCACAAGTAACTGTTTGATAATGCCAGGAGTGACATTAACTGATGAGCAGCATAGGCATTCTGACATATTCATTCACGTATTTCTGCATATTTTGGGGTCTTATGTTCTTACCAATGCCATATGAGTCTTATTTTATGCACTGATTAGGAAGAAAGATATTAGCAAAGTAATGGTTAACAAATGCTTGACTCTCATGGTGCCCATCTGACTATAATTTTTGTAGAGGAAACTGATTAAGCCTTGCCTTTAGGTATAATTACCTCAAGACAGATTGGCTGCATAAACACACATGACAATGCTTCATTATAATTAGAGGAAGGTTGTGGAGTTTATATTAGTCCCCCTCTGTCAGCTGTATTAATGTATATGTTACAGAGAATTTCTTTCAGTAGATATAGAATCTACTTATCCATGCCATGTGGGAATTTATACATTAAGGAAGAAGCAAAGAGATGATATTTTACCCCCTAAAATGATGAGCATTTATGTATGCAAGAGTATTGAAGTGGTCTTGTTACACTGCTTTATGCTAATTTAAACTGACCCACAACTCGGAACGTCCACAACAGTGCCAGGCTGCAGAGTGCAGAGGGACATAATATTTGTGGAGGACAAAGACATACTGTTAAGGCAAATTGCTAGAACATTATATGTTTTTATTTATGTTGACCTTGTACAGCTGAATAGCTGGAGGCCTGGTGTAATGCCTAACATTCTTCTTTGCTGCAGGGAATTGGGGCTCAACAGTGGGTGTTCATTGGGTGTGACAGAAATGCATGTGAATAATTTTCTGTTAGCAATGAAGGTAACATCAGGCTTAGAAAGAACACCTCAATGCAGATTGGGTCAGTGTTGGTACATATAATCACCTACTAGCAGCATGTGCTTTCAGGACATGGATTACAGCCTGCATTGTCTCTATCATGGAAGAGGTAAGAAGAAAATAAAGAAGGCTGGAGCACATTCACACAAGTGCCACATTAAACATGGAGCGAACAGAATGCAGCTACTGCAAGAGCAGGAAAATTTCTTCCTTGAGCAAAAGTCCCTTTCATGTAAGACTAGTTTTTATAAACTGTTCTGAACTCTCCAGCTGTTAGTGTGCCAAGTGACTACCACTGCAAATTCTGTAATGTATCTGAGTATTCATTCTTCAATTAAAGTGGTTACATAGAGAGACATGACAAGTGATAGCAATTAAAGACACTTTGGCAAGTACGCTCTGCCATTTCCTTGGCTACTGCATTGACTGACAGTTCTGATTAGCAGCCTCCAGTCTTCTGCTCCTTTCTGAAAACATCTAATGCTTTTCTTACTTCTTATGAGCTCCTGTACTCAGAATCATACAGCCCAATAGGACACCTGAGAATTTCTGGTTGGGCTCTCTGTCTTTAGCATTTACTAAATGACTTTAGCATAATTCTGCTTTTCATTTCTTATTTACTAATCACTGGATTGGCTTTGGAAATGAAGCT
Organism: Protopterus annectens; assembly: GCF_019279795.1. Lineage (NCBI taxonomy): Eukaryota > Metazoa > Chordata > Ceratodontiformes > Protopteridae > Protopterus > Protopterus annectens. The sequence continues at coordinate 1,583,351,388 of NC_056728.1, read as the reverse complement.
TCATTTAAGTTATAAACAGAGTGTGCTGGATTGAACTTAATGACAGAAATGATGGGACCCTTCTTTACTGAATTTCTAGGTGTGCCATTTATCAGCTTTCTATTTCTGCAGGTGTAACCTTTCCTGATGCCTGTACTCCCTAGTTTTTTGTTTTTGAATATGGACTATAACCAAGAAGGTTGTTGCATGTGCCATCACATTGTGATTAGTCATAAAATGTCCTTATGGTGCTCTAAGAGATCTTATTCTTGCTTAAAAATTGTGACCCTTTTGTTTTTTGACACAATCTTTCCCTGATATCATTCTTTTCTTGTTCTTCATTTAATCATTAAGGTACGTGAAACTTTTCATTAAATTACCCCTTCCTTAATCACAAATATTCAGTCTTAAGAACGTGTGCAGCTTTATTTAAAAAATATCTAATCAACTCACTATGAAGCAAATGCTTTTCTTCACCCATGAGCCCAACTCTCTTAGCCTGCTTTTCCTTCTCTTCCATTCTCTAATAAACTAGTATCTCTTGTTCTCTTGTTTATATTTACTATATGCTCTTTATGTTCTTTTACTGCACTATATATATATATATATATATATATATATATATATATATATATATATATATATATATAGTTACAGTTCAGCTGGTCAACTGAAGTGAACTGTTGTGTGTGTGTGTGTGTGTGTGTGTGTGTGTGTGTGTATATATATATATATATATATATATATATATATGTATATATACAGTGGATATAAAAAGTGTACACACCCCTGTTAAAATGCCAGGTTTTTGTGATATAAAAAAATGAGACCACAATAAATTATTTCAAAATTTTCCCAATTTTAATATGACCTATAACCTGTACAATTCATTTGAAAAATAAACAAATCTGTTAGGGAAAAAATATAAAAAAATAAAAAACGTACAATAAGCTGGTTGCATAAGTGTGCACACCCTTAAACTAATACTTTGTTAAAGCACCTTTTGCTTTAATTACTGCATTCAGTTTTCTTGGGTACACACCTACCATCAATTAAGAGACTCTGATTAATCCCAAATAAAGTTCAGCTGTCCTAGTAGGATTTTCCTGGCATTTACTCAGTTGCCTACTACAGCAAAAGCCATGGTTCGCAGAGAGCTTACAAAGCATCAAAGAGGTCTCATTGTTGAAAGGTATCAGTCAGGAGAAGGGCACAAAAAAATTTCCATAGCATTGAATATACCATGGAACACAGTGAAGACAGTCATCAAAAAAAATGGAGAAAATATGGGACAACAGTGATGTTGCAAAAAACTGGCCATTCCTCCAAAATTGATGAAAATACAAGACAAAAACTGGTCAGGGAGGCTGACAAGAGACCCACAGCAACACTGAAGGAGCTGCAGGAATTTCTGGCAAGTACTGGTTGTGTACTACATGTGACAACAATCTCACGTATTCTAGATATGTCTGGACTATGGGGTAGGGTTGCAAGATGGAAGCATTTTCTTACACAGAAAAAGATCCAGGCCCAGATAAAATTTGCAAAACAATGCATCAAGTCTCCCAAGAGCAAGTGGGAAAATATGTTATGGTCTGATGAGATCAAGGTTGAACTTTCTGGCCACAATTCCAAAATGTACGTTTGGTGCAAAAACAACACATTGCATCACCAAAAGAACACCATCCCCACTGTGAAGCATGGTGGTGACAGTATCATGCTTTGGGGTTGCTTTTCTTCAACTGGAACTGGGGCTTTAGTCAAGGTGGAGGGAATTATGAATAGTTCCAAATACCAGTCACATTTGGCCCAAAACCTTCAGGCATCTGCTAGAAAGCTGAAGATGAAGAAGAATTTCACCTTTCAACATGACAATGACCCCAAACATACATCCAAATCAACAAAGAATGGCTTCACCAGAAGAAAAAGAAAGTTTTGGAATGGCTCAGCCAGAGCTCAGACCTAAATCCAATAGAAAATATGTGGGATGACCTGAAGAGGGCTGTGCACAAGAGATGCCTTCACAATCTGACAGATTTGGAGTGCTTTTGCAAGGAAGAGTGGGAAAATATTGCCAAGTCAAGATGTGCCATGCTGATAGACTCCTACCCAAGAAGACTGAATGTTGTAATTAAATCAAAAGGTGCTTCAACAAAGTATTAGTTTAAGGGTGGGCACACTTATGCAACCAGCTTATTGTACGTTTTTTATTTTTTATATTTTTCCCCTAACAGATTTGCTTGTTTTTCAATTGAATTGTACAGATTATATATATATATATATATATATATATATATATATATATATATATATTAAAATGCACATGGGCAACTTTATTTTATGCAAGTGCAAAAGTTTTGCTTTTACTATGCAAATTAAGTCATTGTATTATTGGATCTGCCACAGACATTTCCTTCCACTCAGCTTTGGTGTCTTCAGTCTTTCCCTTAAGGATTTTGGAGGAGCTCATCATCAGATTTCCTCAGTCCCTGTCATCTCCCATCCATTTGAGAGGCACATAGATGGATTGTTTCTTAGCAACATCTCCAAGCGTTTTGGGCTCTGTTCTTCAGGTGGCAAAATGCCAGTATCTGCATCTTCTGCACTGTTCAGCTCCTTCTGTCTGTCCCAGGATGCTTAGCACTGACAAAACTTTTTTAGGCTTGTCAAGCCTGATATTGCACTCTATACCAGTCTTCACCAGTGTTAGCTCATTCATCTGAATCCAACATTTGATCTGAAAATGGATTCCCTTACAGCTGACTGGCAAATATTAGGGGTTACTTCACTGATCACCCTCTAGTGCAGGACTTAGCAGGATGATAGTTGTCTTGCCATTTTTGGCTTCTTTTCCATTAATGTCTCATGAATGGGTGTTGCACCCTTCTGTTATTAGAGCTTTAGGGAGAGCCTCCTTCTTTTTTCTGGCAGGAGTATGCTCAGAAGTTTGTTGCTCGGTACTGCTGACAAACAGAAGACTGTCTTCGCCTTCATATATGAAAGAATGCTCTGATACCTCTCAACTCTCCAGATTTTTGCAGAATGTCCAGATTTATGTTCCATATTTTTCGTCTGCTCCTCATAAAATGTTTTGTTTTCTGGATTTTTGTGGCAAATCAGTAAAGATTGAATTCAGTAAATAATGACATGCATTTGAGTTTCAGACTTTATATCATTCAGAAAATGCATGGTAACAGAAGACCTTCTATTTTAAGTTTATAAGAGCAATATTTAAAATTTGTCCCTATTTTTGGTGCTTTGTCCCCCCATTATATTTGACTTTGTCCCATATTTTTTGTACTAAAACATTGAGAGGTATGCCTCTAGACACCATTCAATGGACAGCTCCTTTATTTAGCTCTTTTTTGTGTTGCTGGATTGGAGTCCATAGACATGAATTCCTACATCTTGTTCTATGAGAAGAACCTGACCGTGGCAAAATAATTGCAGATGATATGTGAAAGGGGAACATGATCCCTTAGGGATCTTGCCTTCCCATGGTCTCCTATGGCAGATAGATGATAATTTATATGCACTTTACTTTGCTCAGGATGCCAGGGCTGTAACCATCAAATAAAGTGCCATTCTTCAGTTACAGACGTTTTGCCACAGACAGAGGCAGGTCATCTTCCTTCGCCTTATGCCATGAGCACATCTTATGTATTTTCTTAGGTTAACTTACCTGTGTGGGGCAGGGTGCAGGCATTGTAGCAGTTCTTTGGGATCTTCCACAGCTCCCCAGTTCCTCTGGACTGGATTAGTCAAGCCAGTGGTGGATTTCTTGGTTTGACGTTTTGGAGCAGTACTCAGATGTGAGTCAGTGCTGAGCTTTATATTCCTTATTAGCCCTTCCTGATGAGTCCCTGTAATGTATTCTATTAGACCACTGCACAACTAGGTGTCTGGGGGTATCAGGGTTCTAAAGTCACTAAGCCCATGCACTTAGCCACTTGTAACTTTTGTCCTTCTAGACCTCATCATTCTCTATTTCAACTGGACATTGCAGATGGAAGACAGTCACTTATTCTCATTCCTGTTAAAGGAAGGTGGGGTAGCTTTCACAGGTAGCTAACCTATCATGAAAGGTCAGCAGTTGCTCTGGTCATTGGATGACTACAGATATTGTCCATCACTTTTCAGTGCTCTTCCTGTTGAATTTCTGTTGATGGATGTTAGCTTGCCATTTAAAAATGGCTAGGCAGGGAATACAGGCTGATGCAACTCAGTGTGAGTGATTTCTCCTCATTTTCCTTGCTGCCTTCTTTTCATTCAGAATCTATGGGGTTGTCTTCTGAGGACATATCTCATTTTATCATTTTTAGTAGTAGTGGAGTTCCTCTTTATCATGTTTTACAAGAGGAAGAGGGAAGCTGTTTCTTATTTGCATTATAAAAGATTGTAGTCATTTTTACTGCAGGTTTTTGCATATTTTTGCTGTATAGCTGCCTTAGCAGCTGCACAGCATGTAACAAAGTCATCATAACTTTCCAAGTGACCTACCTGCATTTTAGTCATCAGTCAATATTCAGTTCTATGATCCCTTACTTCTTGGTGTATGTTGTTTCCAGTGTAAATTACACAGAGTCCTTTCGGTTGGTGGTATGCCTTACAGCATCTCCCTAATGGACCGGACCATAGTTCCACTCAGACTTATCTGGACAGTTGTCTGAAGATTGAACTAATATCAATGGACTTCATTTCAACTATACTTCTTTGATCTGCTTCTTTGTTCCCTCTTCAGTCTTAGGTTCTTTACTTTGGAGTGATCTGATCCTGGATTGTTTCTATTGTGCCCCAGAATACTTAATCCTCAGGGTAATGGTTCTCTGGGAAGTTCTGGGAAGTTATCAATGAACTTAAGAGTGTGAGGCAAGCTTGCTTGTCAGGTGACTTCCTTTTCTAGCATGATTAGTGGTGTTGGTTATTCATGGCTAGTATTGAAATGCTGAGAGAACATTTTCAGAGCCATAGCAAAGGCTTTCCTAAGTTTCTACTTCATTATCTCCTCTCTGTCAAGTTGAGGACAGTTTATCATCATCTTCATCTTTTCCTGGGATGGATCATCTGTTAGTACTATTAAGACTACAATGATTAGTAAGACAGTTGTAGCTAGTGTAAATGATCATTCTGCAGGATATGCTTTTGGATTAATCAGATGCAACCCTCATCCTTGATGTGACCCTCAGTGAGGGTGCATTCCAGGTTTTACTTGGCCCCCTTCAACTTTCTTCCTTGGTTTCTGTGTGTCTTGAAGGAGTTTGTTATTTTGCAATCATCATCATGACTTCTATCTTTCAACCTTTTCCTCAGTAAGGGAGGGTTTGATCTTGGTTGACTATCTAGGTCATAATGGCCATTGGCCTCTTTGTCCAGCTCAGATGATCATAAAATAAGTCTCCCAAGTTATTTCTTTGTTAATTCATAGGACAGCCAGATCACGTGGTCAACTGCTGGCTGATCATGCTTTTTCAAATTTCCCTGCTTTACTTTTTCAGGACCAGGGAACAGACATATAGGCAGGCGACTTTTCAAGGAAGTTTTTGTTGAAGGATAGGATCATATGCAGTCTTTGCCTGCAGACCCCTTGAAATCTACTTTCTGATTTCACAATAAAGTTATTTGAAGTGAATCTTGGACAGGTGGGTGTGTTGATTGCTGTTTCACATTCTAGTGCTCCTCCTGAACACTGGAGAGATATTTTGGGAACTCCTGCAATGTTTACAGGTTATCTGTGGAAGCCTGTGCTCATGGAATTAGAGTCAGGGCAAGTGAGAAAGTTTTCCAGACTTTCTTATGCTGATGGCATGTAGGTGCAGTTTTCTTGTACATTTAGCTGGGAAGATGCATCTGTCCATTAGAGGTTCTGAAGCCCGGCTGTTCATTACAAGGTGCTTCCAGACTTCCCATTGGCCAGTTCTCTGTACTGTGTTCATCCCTAGCTTAGTCCTTATTACATGTAAATGGAATTGCTTTATGTTTGTCACTTACATTCTTGAATTTCAGTGTTGTTTATGGGTCTGATAAATTAGTCATTCTGTACATCTGTAGTTAAGTTCGGAATAAAGAATTTCCCAGTAGTGTTCAGCTGTCCTCCCTGTGTACCCCCTTATTCTTATATATATATATGTTCATGTTAGTCATTTATCAGTCTTGAATCTGAAGCATTCTGGTTCCCAGAGTGGACATAATGATAAAATAATCATTTGTGGCTATAATTTATCAAATTTGGAGTCTAAGGTCTTGGATTTTGGATTTATGTTTATTCCTACAGTCCTTCCACAAATTCCCAAACTAAATTTAATTATTTCAATGCTGTAGAAAGTTATAGTCAGTGTACTGTTTTGAACCTGTGATGTGAACTATTAATTTAGACTATAATGATTTAACTTTTGATTCAGGCAATGATGATTCATTCATAACTTATAGCTTGGTTAAAAGACATTTTTCTCAGTCAGCAAGGATGAATCTATGGACTTGCTAGCACGCTATACTGCTGGACAATAGTAAATTATAATAGAAAATTCTCCCTAGTTGTTTCAAATGATGAATTAGACTGTGGGCTCTGGCCCTGTCCTTCAAAATTCAGTTGATGGCTTTGCATAAAACAGGGGTCCAAGTTAAGCTGGTGAATCATTTAAGTTGAGCAGTTTGTCTGGATTATGAATGGTAATCGCACCCAGAGATCTTTGCTCTTCTGTCAGTCTACTGTGATCCAGAAGGGAAACAGACCCCTTTACAAATCAACTTCTATCTTCTAAAGTTTTGGATTGAAGTGTAAGAAAGTGTGTGATGCTCTTGTAAGGTAATAGACAGGAAACCTGTTTTTGTATTCTCTCCTAATCTTATCATTCTAAGAGTTTGTACAAAGGCAATGAACAAGAGTTGTTCTCATCCTTCTTGTTGATGTGTCTTCTTTGGGAGACATTTATGGTGTCAAGTCCTATGGTTAACCTGTTCCTAAAAGCTATACTGCATCTTAAATTTTCTAAGAAGGTTATTCACTGATAGTGTAGAGCACTAGCCTCCCAAATGTCCAATAGCAAATGCCATCCATAGGTTCATAGGTTCATAGGTTCATAGGTTGGTACTAGGCTATCAGCCCTAGGGCCTATACAAGCCTAGCCATAACAATCCCTGGCTATTTCTTCCCCCACTATTTACTTCCCTGGACCCCTGTCTAGCAGGGTGACTGACGTGATCCCTGGGGTGAATTTCCTTTCTCTCATCCAATCGTCAAGGTTCCTTTTGAAGAGGGCCAAAGAGGCACTCTGCTTGACATGTATGGACAATCTATTCCAGAGTCTGGGGAGTCTCTGGGTCAGGAACCTATCCCTCCAGCATGTTTTGTTTATTGTGATGACAAGGTTTAGATCCCTGGAGCGTGTGGCTCTGAGGCATTGGGATTTCTTTAAGTGTAGCATGTCCAACGACTCTGGGTTTGACATGGCCTTGTATGTTAAGCAGAGATCGCCTCTGAGTAGACGATATGCGACAGAGTATAGCTGGAGTTTTTTAAGGAGGTCAGCATAGGGCATCTGCTTTAGGCCTGTGACTCTTTTAGTGAGGTATTTCTGTGGCATTTCCAGTTATTGCAGATGTCTTGAGAGGTACATACCAAACGGGACATTGTATTCTATAATGGGTCTAATGAGGGATGAGTGCAGTGGGCCAATGACCTCCTTTTTTCTGGATGAAAAGCCCTTAGTGATGAAGTGTGCCACATAGAAGAATTTCCTGACTGTTGTGGCGATGCGGTTATCGAAGGTGAGACCACTGTCCACCTGTGTCCCATAGAAGGATTTCCTGACTGTTGTGGTGATGTGGTTATTGAAGGTGAGACCACTGTCCACCTGTGTCCCTAAGTCTCTTATCACACTTTCGGTGTTTAGTGTACTGCCACCTATGTGGTAATTCATGGGTACATGATTTTTCCCAAAGGGGGTAACTATACATTTCTTGGTATTGAGCTTGAGCCCATGGCTCTGGCACCAAGCATCTTTTTCTGTAAGGCCCTTTTGTAGAGTATCCACATCATTTGGGGATTCAATAATGACTCCCAGTTTGCAGTCATCCGCGAACTTTGTTAGCCAGAGTCCCTTAGTGTTGGCCTGTACTTCAGGGAAGTAGATGCCAAACAAGAGCGGTCCCAGGACTGAACCCTGAGGTACTCCACTTGTCACTTGTCTGGAGCTGGATTTGGAGTCGGCTACTTTTACAGTGTGGGTTCTATCAGTAAGCCAGTTTGCAACCCATTGGGTGACGTAGGGATTAATGCCTAGCTTAGTAAGTTTATCTATGATTCCAGAGTGGGGGATGATGTCAAAGGCCTTAGCAAGGTCTAGATATGCTGTGTGGACCACCTTACCCTTGTCCATGTCTCTGGAGACTGATTCGAAGAAGTCAATCAGGTTCAGGAGACAAGATTGGACCTTCACGAATACAAACTGGGTGGGGTCCAGTGTTTGAAGGTTGCCAATGTCTTTGTTTATAAGTTCCATGATAATACACTCCATGGCCTTGCAGATAAGGCTTGTCAGACTGATGGGACGGTAGTTTCTGGGATCCAAGGTGGATCCCCCCTTGTGGAGTGGGATAACTGTAGCTCTGCGCCACTCAGTGGGCACGAAACCTGAGGTGAGGCTATGATTAAACATGACTCTTAGGTGAGGTGCCAGTTCATTTTGTAGTTCATGTAGTACACAGCCCGGGATGTCATCTGGTCCCATGGATGCTGTATTCTTAGCTTTGGAGAGTGTGTTTTTTACCTGTGTGGCCATTATTACCGGAATTTGGCAATCTTCCGGTATTGAGATGGGCCATTTAGGGGGTGAGAGGGGGGTGACAGTGACACTGAATCGATCTGCCAGGATATTGGCAATATCCTTGGGAATAGTATATTTAATGCCATTCTGTTTTAGCTCAGAGCAGATCTGAGCATTGCCATTTAGATTCTTGACATAGTTATAGAATACCTTGTGGTTGTCTTTGGAAGCTTTGGCAATTTTATTTTCGTAACTAGCTATGGAGGATTTTATGAGGGATCTCAGTTTCTTACTGAGGCTGGTAAGGGAGTTTTTTGCATCCTGGGATTTTCCTCTTTTCTGCAACAGTTTCTTCCTTTTGTTGTAAAGTTTGTTTATGGCAGGGGACTACCAGATTGGCTTCCTTTTTTTGGATGAGAGCATCTTGGTTCTATTTGGGATGGCACGATTCATGCATGAGTGGATGTGCTCGTACAGTGCCTTAGTGTAGGATTCAGCAGTTGAACTTTCAGTTCCCATCTGCATAGGTGTCATGAAGTTTGTCACATCTGACTTGAGTAGCATGAAGTTGGCCTTGGAGAAGTTTTTTTATGGAGGTTTCCTTACTGGGGGGTGGGATGTGGATGTTAAGGGTGATTAGCTTATGGTCAGACCTGACTAACAAGGGGGTGACCATAGGTGTGGAGCATCGATTTCTCATGTTGGTAATGACCAGGTCTAGGATATCGGAGCCCCTGGTGGGACTATGAATTAGTTGATCCAGGGCATTGGAATTTATGAATTTCAAGAACCGTTGGGCAAAGGTGTTGGTGCATGAGTAGTTTTCCTAGTTAATGGCAGGGTAGTTAAAATCACCCAGTATTAGGGTGTTTGGTTCTATCTTAATATTTTCCAGTATGTTTAGAAAGGTGTAGTGAGAATCTTGGGGTATGGTGGGGGATCTGTAGCAAGCTACAGTTTGGATTGCAGTCTTACCTAGTGTTAGTTGCACCTGGAGAATTTCAGATGCATTGTGTTGGGCAACTAGACTGGTGGTATGAATATCCTTGGTGAATATTGACACTCCTCCACCTTTAGTGTTTCGGTCCTGGTTTGGTGGCCGAAAAGTGTGGTAAGAGTTGTAGCCTGGTATTGTAGGGGTGCTCTCTCGAGCCTTGAACCAGGTCTCAATTACTGCACAGATATCGATGTTCTCCATTTTTAGGAGTGCCTCGAGAGAGTGCATTTTGAGTTTTAGACTTCTAGCATTGTGTAGCATTACCTTCAGATTTTGCATGCTTGTACCTGTTACGGTGGTGGTTTTGTCCTTTGAACTTTGCCTAAAAAAGGCACTATAGGGGTGGCAAGTGCCTTAGCCAGTAACCTGAATCCCAGGGGCAACAGGTGCAGACCATCTCTGGCAAAGCACCGTGGTCTGTCGATCATGTCGTCCCAGACAGACAGATACTGGATCCCCTTTGAATGACATCAGAAGCTTAGCCAATTGTTGAAGTCAATCATTTTGTCCTTATATTGTTGTATCATTCTGGGCAAAGGCAGGATGCTACTCAGGGCTTGGGTCATACCTGCCTGGGCCACATGATCCGAGAGCTCTTCTATGTCTCTTTTCATGTAGTCCAGGGAGGTACATCTCAAGTCATTCACTCCAACATGGACAATGACAAAGTCATATTTGTACTTGTTGTGGAGTGACTTGAGTGCATGCGTTATGTGGCAGATCCTGGCACCCGACAGGCAGCTGACTGTAATTTTCTCCTTGTTCAACCTGGTGAGTGGGACATCAGTGTGCCGGACTATAGAGTCACCTATGACTAAAGTGTTAGGTACATTGTCTTGCCTTAGGGGCTATTGCTGGGTGGCACACTGGTGTTGTGACCTATGTGACACTTTGTGTTTGTTTGCGTTTCAGCTTCAGAGGTCCTTGTTGCTTGGGCAGGTTACAGTTAAGGGCCTCTGCATATGTTGATTTAGTGTTGCTATATGTGGGTGTTGGTGGTGTGGGTTTAGAAGGGCTATGTGTTGCTTGAGGTGTAGTTCAGGTGTTAACCTTCTCCTCTTGACTGTCTAGCATAATCTTGGGTGGAGAGAGCTTTGCGTCTATTTTGGCTATATAAGTGCATCTCTCACAGGTTGTAGTGTTGGGTGGTAGGAGGAGAGGGTTGTCTGTGTACATGAGGCAATTGCTGTATTGCCCCAGTATGTCCAGATTCACCAGGTGGACAGGAGAAATCACCGGAAGCTGACCATTGGACATGCCTGGTTTGGTGCTTTTTTTTTTTTTTTGTAAAGTACAGGAGCTGTTTTCCCTTACCTTAGCAAGGTACTTTGCAATTATAGGCTGTTTAGTGCCTACTATTAATTTCTTCTTATTAACAAGGAGAGTTGAGTGCTTGTATCAGTTTAAGGCTTCCTAGTGCTTTCCAGTAGGTATTAGAGAAAGTGCTAGTCACAGGGATGCTTAAAGGTAAGATGAAAAAAGATGCACACTGCAGTGTGCACTAGAGAAGTTAGATGTGAAAGTAGGTAACTTAAGTTTTACCTGTTTAAAAAGTTAAGGTTTAGTGGAGAGTTACTATTTTTAAAACAGCAAGATGGATTGAAAGGGGTGGTCACTTTTGTATTCTGGTACTATGGAATACAGTAGGATGGCCAATAAATTTAAATAGTTGAAGGGGAGGGATTTCAAAAATGATGATTTTGTGATTACTCACACAAGCCAGTGAAAGTAGAGAGGAAATGAGATATATAGTCAGATTAACATAAGAGGCAGGCAACTAGAAAGACAGTGGTATTTAACAAGACAACTGTAACTGGGTGGGAGGGCGGTTCTGCCTGACTCAGAAGAGACAGAGCTGTGGTCTCTTTTGAAGTTTTAATATGCTGTTAAAGCAGAATGCAAGTAAAACACAAGGTAAAGAAAACAAACCACAGTATTCAAAATATAAAAAGGCAATAAAGTAATACAAAATACAACAAATAAAAGCAAACTAACCTTTCCTTCACAGCAAAGTGTAGCAGAGTCTGGATGAGCCTTTCTGGTAATTTTTGCATGCACCTATTGCAGACTCATGCAGACATAGTGAATATTTATCACCTGTGTAATCACTATACATAAGGCTGGTAATATGTACATGTGATTCAATAAAGCCTACACTAAGTGTACACGATATGTATTCAATAAAATTATTATCTCATTCTTGTGTTTTCTAGTCACTCAGAAAGATTACGCTAAGTGTACATGTAGCCTATACTTTGTGGTAACCTTTTTGAATCCTTGTCAACATTTAAAGCTGCATATATATCAGTAGGAAAACTAAAATTAGTAGGAAGAAGGTATGTGTTATGTCTATGTTGTCTGTTCCTCAGAACAATGTACACTTAGTGTATACTTACTATAGGCTTTATTGAATCCAGCCCATAATGAGTATTCATTAAACAAGTCTGCTATGACTGCAACCAACTAAGAAAATATTAAAAATGCTGATAAGGGCAGTAAGAAGGACAGCAAGACTTGCATAATAACATGAAGCTGCATTTCTCATAACTGTCTCATTTTTTGTTAAATGCACCTGATTTTTTCCTTTCCCTCATACAATTTTTGATCTGCTAGTAAATTACTAAGGATTACAGACAGTTAATAATGCTAGGCATTAGAGTTTCATACTCTGTGTTCCTCATAAAATTAATTTGGATAAAATATCTATTGTTCTATTCACTTTTTAAGTGAATTAGAATAATAATTAAAATTGTCTTTGACTTTGGGTGTTATTTATTTATTGGGCTACCATTATTTTATGGCTTTGTCCAGAATTATTAAACAAAGAAGTTGAGTGGTATTTGATATAGCACAAATTCATCATCAGTGCATATATTTATCAAAATAACTTGTTGTAAGTGTAAAGTAAGACATTTAAAAAATCCTGTGAGCTACAGAGTTCAAGTTTTTAGCAAGGGCTCCATATTTGGAGATATAATGACAATGGTGAAACTATATGCTAAAAAAGATATAATAAAAACACTGATAAAAATGCAAAAATGGCAACAAGCTTACAGAGTGGTTAAATATCTTACTTTATACTTATAAAAAGTTCTTTTGATGAATTAATATGCTTCAGTATTATTTCACATATATATTATTTTAAAAAGGTGTAAGTTACCACTGCCATCAGGGAGTCTTATTTTATGAATATCCATTATGTAATGGTGATAATTAATATTCATAAGTAATTACACCCAACAGACGCTCCTGGATCTAATCCACTTCCGAACAAAATCCAATACTTCACGAGTGATGAAAGATACAAACAAATTTATTTAAGCCAATAAAAACAATACGCTTTTCATCGGAACACCACTCCAACTTCCTCAGAAAATTGAAATACAAGCAAAACAGTGCCTCGCCCCTACCTAGCGTTTAAATACTTTAATTAAGCGAACATGGTCACATGATACAGAATTCAATTAGTTGTCCTAAACCTCCTATAAAGTTAAAAAATTAAAAAACAAGAATAAAAATTGAAAAATAAACATCCTGATGATAGTACACTACAGTATTATTTGTTTTGAGTTATTTAATTTAACACACTAGGTTTCCTAACGTCCGCTTGGGTTTCCACTATAGGTGGTGAATAACACAAGTGGACAGGATTCGACAATGGAGGTCATTTCTTAATTTGTTGCTCCTGTTGAGTAAATATACACTAGTTCCAACTCAGTTGAGTGTCCATTTCTACAGGGAGCGAATCGCCCAGATTGGGTAGAAATGGGCACAATGGTTTTTGTACTGTATCAGTGAAAACCCCTCTGAAATTGGTAGTATATCACAACATTGTTTATGGCTCAGTGAAGTCAACATTTTTCTATCGGAGAGCAGCACTGATGAGTCGTATTACAGTGGTAAATATGAAACCTTTGATATGTTTAAAGTGTACTATCATCAGGATGTTTATTTTTCAATTTTTATTCTTGTTTTTTAATTTTTTAACTTTATAGGAGGTTTAGGACAACTAATTGGATTCTGTATCATGTGACCATGTTCGCTTAATTAAAGTATTTAAACGCTAGGTAGGGGCGAGGCACTGTTTTGCTTGTATTTCAATTTTCTGAGGAAGTTGGAGTGGTGTTCCAACGAAAAGCGTATTGTTTTTAACGGCTTAAATAAATTTGTATTGGATTTTGTTCGGAAGTGGCTTAGATCCAGGAGCGTCTGTTGGGTGTTTTACTATCCAGTTTTTGGTATTATTCATAAGTAATTACTTGCCACAATGTGAGAATTCATTACTTTGAGCAGGTGATCTGTCAATCATGTGTAATGTATGAATGATGTAACAGATTTGCATATGCCAATCTTGTTAGGACCACCCAGACTTGCACAAACTGAAGGGGGTTAGTGTTCTACAATTATGCTAGCTATTCTTCCTTCCTGGGTCTTGACTGTTGCTTTAGAGCAGCTAGGAAACTTTCTCTTTGAGCTCACCATCTCAATCCTTTTGAAATTCCCCATTTGGAAGATAGTTATCTTCCTGGTAGTCAGCTTTGCCAAAAGAAAGTTTGAACTCTAAGGTTTGATGAGTTCTTTCCTCATTCTTTATTAATGACAGGGTGGCCTTCTCTACCACTCAGTCCTTAACGCTACAAGAAATGTTTGATACAGGCCCCCTGATAATAAAAATCATTTATCTTCTTTTTTCCCTCAGTCTCAAAACCCAAAAGATGTAGGTTGTTAAAGCATGACAGATTCAAGCATGCAAGTGTTCCTAGGGCCAAATATAACAGAAGGTCTGGCCAACTCTTAACCTCATTTGCTTAGAATAATTTAGGGTTGCCTGTTGATAAACCTATCATTTCTAAATGGCTTGCAAATTTGTATTTCTTTTTGCTATGAGTTTGCCAGGAAGTCCATTTATGGTAATTTTTTTTGGGGGGGGCACAGTTTGGGCAACAGTTTCAGCTGCTTCAGTTAGAATAGTTACAGTAGCATAATATTTTTTCAAGTAGCAGATTTCTTGGTCAGCCTAACTTTTTGTTGATATCACATGGGTGTCAGCCAGTGAGATTTGTGTGGCAGGAACCTGTCTTCCGTATGGGTTCCCTACGTTAGACCGACAGCTCGGAAGATCGACACTCAAAACACCGACGCCAGAAGAACGAAACCTCAAAAACACCAAAGTTCACATGCCCGACACACCACAATCCCGACACTTAACAAAACAAAAAGTTCACTGTTACACACAACACACACACAACGCAAGCACACCAACAACCAAAAAACCTACACTACACCTTACACAAAACTATCTATGCACTAACCTTAACCCAAACCCTAACCCTAAGATTCATAACTATCGCACACTCACCTTATCCGCTCCCTAACCCTAAGGTCCGTAACTATTGCACACTTACCTTACCCACTCCATAACCCTAAGGTCCCTATCGCACACTCACCTTACCCGCACCCTAACCCTAAGTCCCTCACAATCGCACATTTACCTTACCCGCACCCTAACCCTAAGTTCCTCACTATCGCACATTAACCTTACCCGCACCCTAACCCTAAGTCCCTCACTATTGCACACTTATCTTACCCGCACCCTAACCCTAAGTCCCTCACTATCGCACACTTACCGGGTCGCGCTCACAAGTTACCCCATCGGTGTTTTCTCTGTCGGGATTACGACTTGTCGGTCATCTGCTTCATCGTTCTTCTGGCGTCTGTATTTTGCGTGTTGATCTTCCATGCAGTCGGTCTAATGTAGGGAACCCCTTCTATATACACATATAATTTCTAAATGGCTTGCAAATTTGTATTTGTTTTTGCTATGAGTTTGCCAGGAAGTCCATTTAAGGTAATTTTTTGGGGGGTGGGGGGCATGGTTTGGGCAACAGTTTCAGCTGCTTCAGTTAGATGAGTTACAGTAGCATAATATTTTTTTGAGCAGTAGATTTCTTGGTCAGCCTAACTTTTCGTTAATATCACATAGATGGGTGTCAGCCACTGAGATTTGTGTAGCAGGAACCTGTCTTCCATATACACATATTCACCAAGCATTAAAATCTGTTTTATCAAAGACTAGAGTTTTTTTTTTTTTTTTTTTATAAGTTGCCTTTCAGGAAATCTTATATGAGATTTCTCCTTGGGGAGTAGATATATGCCCGTATGTAATGACAATGGACACAAAAGTAAAGTTAATAATACAGTACAGTTGTGCAAGGAATTCACCATCACAATAGATGCTCAATTCATTTATTTCTTTCCAGCATTATTTACATCACCCCCCACCCCACTCCACCACCACTGGTACTACTTTTGTTGTTATGGTTTGGCTGTGTTGATTTTACTGGGATTATCATATTAACATAGTGAATAAAATGCCCCCATTGACATGTATCTGTCCAGACACATGCAACAACTAGAGCATCCTCAGAGATACCTTAATAAAAGGATAAAAGACCTAGACAACATGTCCTGCATGAGTACACTCAAAGCCTGTCAACATACTCAGTATCCTACAGACTGCTAAGAGGTGACCTGCGTCTGGCATTCAAGGCATCCTATGACGCATTACTGATAGATTTAATGTGTATCAGTAAGTCAAATGGCATCAGAAGCACTTGGTTTAGGGATCTAAATCTCTTCTGTATCATCAACAGAATGATTTGGAGGGACAGGTGTATCTCGCAGAGGATACCACTGCTTTGGAACAGCCTCCCCATCCACATAAAACAAAGTTCATCCCTGTCCATATTCAACCACAACTTAGATCTATGGATGTGAAACAGAAAAGTTACCCCAGGACTGCTCACTGTACTACTTATGGACAGAAGCAGGTCCTAAATGCTTTATCCCATGCATAGTTCCCCTCAAATTATCTGTGTTCTGATCCCAGTTATTCTCATTGGGGTAATATATAATTATCGGCCATGGAATGGGTAAGGCCAATCTATAACCAAATGGAATAGGTTATTTTAAACATAAAAAGGGAAACTGGCTGGGTTTAAAATGGCCCACAAAGCCATCTAGCCTAGTACTTACCTATGAACATATGAGCCTAGCAATAGTTTTTGGTTAGGCTTGATTTGCTCTTGTCCTGCTGCCTTAATGCATTTAACTGCTTGCATGAAGAGTGTGCAGCTGTGGTAATACTGGATGATACCAGTCCTATCTGAATCCTGCTTATATCCATGGACATGAAGTACAACGCTGTAGGAGTAAATAAGACACTCATCTGCTGGAAGCCTACATGCTTTTGATGGCTCCTTTGGTAGATGTGATAATCAATTGTCATAGTCTCTATGGCCAGTATGGTTGAATACAATAATTCATGGTAATTTTATACCACTCACCCATTTCGTGGTTTATTACTTGGCTTAGGCAAACCTCTACACTAGTGACAAACAATAACAGGTATCCTCTCTATAGTTGCCTAAAGTAGAGTGGTTAGCAGGAGGTTGACTTGTAAGTACATGCTGCATGTATGTTCTGATGGTGGAGGATGGATTTTATTTGTATCATTCACAGTTCTTGCTATGTGTTTATGTTTTAGGGGTCCATCTCTAAAAACTGGAATTGTTTCTGCCACCAAACTCATCCATACCTCTCAACCTCTTGGAGCAAGAAATCTGGGAAAAGCCTAAAATAATGAGGGGACAAAAGCCCAAAAAATAGGGACAGATTTTAAATATTGCTCTTATAAACTTAGAAATTTGCTAGAATAACCAGATTTGTGTCAGCATGCAATTTCTGAAGGATGTGAAGTTTGAAACTCAAATCTATGTCATTATTTAGTGATTTAAATCCTCACTGATTTGCTAGAAAAATACAAATTTTATAAGGAACAAACTAAAAATATGAGGCAAAAATCTGGACATTATGCAAAAATCTGCATACTTGAGAGGTATGCACACACTCTGCTTGACAGTCAACGCTACATGTACAGATGACTGACTCCTTATGCACCTGATTTAGAGAAGGAAAAGTCTGAGATGAGCCAGATGGCAAGTGATTATCAGTTTGTACCCATACATATTGTCTGAAGATACAGAAAAGAAGTGAAAAAGCATCTATTAATATACCTGGCTCTGTGGCGTAAATGACTAAAGCCCTAACTATGACCCAGATGACCCATGAGCTGGGCAAGCAATTTCTAAACATTATTAGGAAGACCATATCCTATCCACTCTATGAGACTTCATCTATTATAGGTTCATAGGTTCACAGGATGATACTAGGCTATTGGCCTGGAGGCCCTTATAAGCCTAGCCAAGAATTTTGCCCATGTTCCCACAAAGTCAGCACCCATTTACCCTGTCCAGCAGGAACACAGGTAGGATATCAGGGGTGTATTTTCTGTTTCACATCATGTCATCCAGTTCCTCCTAAAGAGGGCTAGTGAGATACTTTGCTTGACATGGAGAGGGAGTCTATTGCACAGATGGGGGAGTCTTTGGGACACAAATCTATCCTGCTAACAAGTTCTAATAATGTCACAGACCAGGTTGAGGCCTTTCGTGTGGGTTGCGCGAGTGGAGTTTGACTTATGGATATGCAGCAACTCCATCAAGGCTGGGTCTGAGATGGTCTTGTATGCTAAACACAGGTCACCTCTGAGTAGTCTGTATGAGACTCAGTAGAGAGACAGGGCTTTGAGCCTATCTGTATAGGATGGGTGTTTGAGACCCTGGATTTTCCTGGTCAGGAACCTCTGTTGTCTGTCCAGCTACTGCTTGTGCTTGACAAGGTACATACCGAAGGGGGCACTGTACTCGATAATGGGTTAGATAAGGGAGGAGTACAGGGATGTTATGACCTCCTTCTTCCTGGATGAAATGGGTGACCCATGTAGAAAGCCTTCCGTACAACAGAGGCAATGTAGTGGTCAAAAGTCAGGTTGCTGTCAACCTGGATACCCACGTCCCTCATGACTGATTGCATGCTTAGAACATTGTTAGTAATGTGATAATTAGCAGGGACACCATTTTTTCCTAAGGGGATAATGATGCATTGCTTGGCATTCAGTTTAAGGCCATGCTTCTGGCACCAGTCATTAGTTTGGGTAAGGCCCTCTTGGAGGATATTCACATCACTAGGGGAATTTAAGACAGTGCCCAGCTTGCAGTCATTTGCAAACTTGGTCAGCCACAGACCACTGGTTTTGGCTTGCACCTCAGAAAAGTATATCCCAAACAGTAGAGGCTCCAAGACCAATCCTTGGGGTACACTGCCTATTATGGGTCTACTACTAGAGGTGGCGTCCTCTATTTTGGGTGAGTGGGTTCTATCAGTGAGCCAGTAAGCTACCCATCTGGTAACATGTGGGTTGATGCCTAGCTGGGAGACTTTATCTATTATACCCAAGTGGGGAATAGTGTTGAAGGCTTTGGCTAGGTCAAGGTAGGGTGTGTGCAATGTCTTCCCCTCGTCCACGGCTTTGGTGACTGCTTCAAAGAAGTCGATTTTTAACAGGCAACATATGTGCTATCTGACATTGGTAGATGTGGGATTATAATCATAAAGTTGCTTTATTTTATACCTTTTAGAATCCATACTTACCCTATCCATAATCTGACACTGGAAGATGTGGGATTACAGACATAAAGTTGCTTTATTTTACATATTTTAGAACCCATATCTTCTTTTTTCTCCTAGCACTAGTTGTAAAACATTTTTTCTTTAAAGCAGGAATGTGCAAAAGCCTTCAAACAACTGGCTACAAGAATATGACAATAATGATGTCAACAGGTAACAGATGACTATACTAACTTTTGATAGCCTTCAGCACATCCCTCAATTTACTTTTGCGTGCTTTTTATTTCTACCATCAGTATAGCCTGACTAAAGTTCCAGGCAGCTAGCTTGGGTGCATAACTCTTAACTGTCCAGATTTTCACAGAATGTCTAGATTTTTGCCTCAAAATTTTGGTTGGTTTCTCATAACATTTTTGATTTTCTGGCAAATCGCCGGGATGATCTGAGGAATGAAATTAGCAAATAATGTCATACATTTGAGTTTCAGACTTCATATCCTTTAGAAATGGAATTTAATGCATAACCTGTTATTCTAACAACTTTCTAAGTTTATAAGAGCAATATTTAAAATCTGTCCCTATTTTTGGGCCTTTGTACCCCCACGGTGTTAGGCTTTGTCCAGATTTCTTAAGCTAAGAGGTTAAAAGGTTTGCTTGGGTACCTTAATCAGATTCTTCAAGGCAGGTGTCATTAAAAATGAAAGATTCTTGTCTCATCTGCTTTATTTTGGCACAGATCAAGTCAAATGTGAGATACCTAGGATTTTATGCTGCAGCTGGGAAGGAAACTAATGCAGCTAGGTCTTCAAGTGTAGGGAATGCACACTTCTTCTTTATACAGACAGACAGTATTCATTCCTGGTGAACTTTTCTTTGGAAACTCACTCTTAATGTTTTATTAACATTCCATAGGCTGGCTAAACAGACAAGAGATGTACACAATGAAAACAAATGCAAAATAGCGATATGGTTTTGGTTAACTCTAATGAAAAACTTATAAGAAAAGGTTTCTACTACTCTGTAAACAAATGGATTAATATACGAGTCCCTCACCCATCCACTCCCTGGTTTATTACTTGACTTAGGTGAAACATCCAAAATAGTAACACAGCAAAAGATGGCCAAAGTTACTCTGTTTGCTAAGATATCTACTGTATATTTATGGGAATCTAGTGATCTACCTACATTGTATCCTTCCATCTACTGTACTCTTGTATCTTCCATTTGAGTACCTTCTGCTGCTTTCTTGAATCATATTTTCTTCCTGGTCATCACAACAGTATAGCATTTGACTCTTAATTATTTCACAAACTGGGCACAGTATTATTGCATTCTTCAGCTTGTATATAAATTTAGTTTTATTTCTCCTTTTTGCCTCTTGCAAGCCTTCTCTTATCATTTGGTGCACTTTCTTAATGTTCCATGTTCATAGGCTTATAGGTAAGTATTAGACTAGCTGCCCTCGTGGGCCATTTTAAACCTAGTCAATTTCCCTTTTGAAGATGAGAATCAAACCTTGTACTTTATGTCTGTGAGGTACAGTAAATGCCTTAACCATTATACCAACCCCCAACCATCTCGCTCTGATTTGTTTCCAGAGTAGAAAGCTGAGTTTGAATGTACAGATTTGAAGGAAGACAACGGAACTTGCTGATTTAAAAGTGATCCCTTAACTTCTAAAATTTCAGTGGCAGTGTATGAAAATTATTTACCTCTCAGAATTCTAATTTACTCTCTTTTGACAGAGTTAAGTGCGTTGTTTAGAGAAAGTAGATAACATTCACCATTTATCTTATTTTATTGTTCAGATTTCTTGCAGTCTGTATGGGGCCCTGTATGAAATCTATTGCTTATGTTTATTCATTCCTCTCTCTCCCATCTCCATCCTTGTTTCTGTTATATTAAGCTGTTAGTAAACATTGTTTAAAAAACAGTTGACTTGAAGTTATGTTGATGTAAACCCTGTGGTCATTTATCCCAAGCCTCAGTCAGCACATATGAGATTGAATATTTCACATTCTGGCTCAGAGAAGAGAATATTGTTAATTGCTTTGTACAAAACATGCTTACACAGAAGCAGGAATTATCCCATTAAAATAAATTGCATCCTTTTTATCACATGTAATAATTTCCCGTTTGGCTCTGCTAGTATGTAAGAAACATCTTGAAATCATGTTACAGCACCAATAATGACCCAGTTTTCTAAATCACTAAAAGTATGCCATCTAATTTTCAAAGGTTATTATTAAAGTGGACACAGGAAGCTATATTAGAGGCCATGACTGTTTGCAAAGCATAGTATAAGACATTTGTGCAGATACCACTAAAGCTTCACAATTATCTTTGGAATAAAAATGCAAAGCAAATTTCCAGACAGCAGAAATGTAGACTGTGGATAAATGTCAACACAAAACATTGTGTGGCCAAAAAAGTGAATATATATATTTAGATATATATATATATATATATATATATATATATATATATATATATATATATTGGGAAATTCTCAAATACTCAGTAATAAATGTATTCTTTTTAATAGGACTTGGTGTGTTTTTCAGTAATCTGCAGGGCATCGCTTATGGTACTACTGGCAGCAATAATTTCTTGGGAAGTCTGTTCATCTGGATTAAGCTAACATCCTAGTGAAGGATGGAAGAGATAGAAAACTAGGAACAAGGAACATTGGTATGGAAAAAGTGAACACGGATTTGTTTCCAGAGTAGAAAGCTATGTTTGGATGTGCAGATGTAAAGGAAGACAAACTAAAAAATATATATATGCCATTACATGTGTACATGAAGAAGGAATGTCTTACAAGAAGAAATGGGATTCATTGCAGGACATAGGAAGGAATTTCTAGCCACTTCATTCACAGACATAAAGGACAACAACGGGATTCTATTATTAAATGCTCAACTTCTCTGCCCTTTTTCTCCCTATTTATTGTCCCTGCTGTGAATAAACAACAATACAGCATTTACAATATTTTCACCATCATATACATTCACCACTGAACACAGAGCCTGAACTATATTTATCAAATGTATAAACCAGTCAAGAGTCAACACTGTTTTTGCTAAATGTATGATCTGAGCTGTTTGAAAACATCCTTCTACCTACAAAATGTTGACCAAATGAGTGAATGTTGGAATCTCATATTCTCTGTAGTACTCTGTGCATTATTGTTGTGTTATTGTATATGCTACCTATACCTACTCTCTATTTTATCAGTGTATTTTATTCTGTATATACTACTGTATTTTTTAATATGTTATGTATTACTGTATGGAGCTTTTCTCCCTGGGCCTCCGCTGAAAATGGGCAACCCCGCCCAGTCAGACATTTTCTCATGAACAAATGTAAAATAAATAAATAAATAAATTTTAAATTGACTGTTTCTCTCCACTAGAACAGTACCTTACTGTACTGTGGAGGTTTCACTTTCAAAAAATGTTTATCCTGCCCTGGAAAACCTTGTTGCAGTCTCCATTTCATTGATGTCATCAAGGCCAATGAATACAGGTAGTTTTCTGGCCAATTCCCTCCCCAAACTAACATCACCATGACCGTCCTAAAATCCCACCCATGCTGTGATGTCACAGCTAACTGATCTTTCTCTTACCATACAGAAAGTAAAGGCTAGAACAAGGAAACAGTACATGAGTCAAGTCTCCTGCTGTGAGATGTCACAGCAGGTAACAGCTCAAACTACCGTTAGCACTTTAACAGCTAGGCAAGTTAGGTGTGAAGGGGGATGGGAGATGAGTCAAAGTAGTACAATTCAGGCTTCACAAAAGACTGCAGTTTAGCCATTCTTAAAAGAAACAGCAGTAAAGAGCACTTTGAAAGTCTGTTCTGTGGCATTTGCACTGTTTGTGTGTCACAGAACAGCATGAAATGTTACTTACAACTAACTGACTGAAAGACAGCAGTGTATGCATGTAAAATCAATGCAGTGACAGGAACTTTAGGAAGAAAGAGGCCTGAGTGATGTAATTCTTTACAGACAAGCACTGCATTGTGGTATACCTAGAGGCAGACTAAACAATCAGAATTATTTCAAGAGGCCAGACCCCATGTGGTCAGACTCAGAAATTATGTATAAAAATATTTAAAAATCTGTAAATAATTCCAGAGTGGTGTCACAATGTAGGAAACACCAAACCATGGTGAAATAAACATGTTGTTTGAGTCTGTCAGTGGGGTTCTCCTTTAACCCCAGTACACCAACAAACTTGACTAATTCCATAAGACACTGTACATATTGTCCTAATTTGTATATCATGGCAGCAGCCAACTGTATTGATATGAGGCTTATACCTTCAGGACACCTGAAAATATATAAACAGAAGTATATTTAATATAAATAGCACTGACAGAAAGAATTAGCATATCCAAGAAAATGAACATAGATTCCTGGGGCATTGTGCTGAACTAACTATATGGGCTTTTTGGCTTGATGACCAAAGAAACTGAAATAGATACTTAATAAATGCAGTTTCTTGGAGTTTAATGGCATTATGGAAAATAAAGAATTACCTGAAAGTGATCTGCCCATCGGAAACAATGGAAAAACACCTTCCCAAATGTAACTGAAAGCATAGTTTTGTTCAGGAGGAATCCCCCTGTCCCATCATGTGAGTGGCTTTTTCCCACACCCCCTACCTTACTTGAATAGACAGTGAAACTGAATGATGGTAGGAAAAGACAAAACACCCTAATAGGGCAAACATAAGACACACATAAACTGCAGTATCACAGTTCAGATATGGTACTAACAACACATTCTGGAAAATAAAACATTGGGAAAATGGGATATGGCAATTAATGATGAACAAATGTCATGCTGACTGCGTGTACTGAGAGCACTGGAATAATTAATTTCATCATTTTTATAAGAGGTAGCTAAAGACTTGATGGGACATACCTGTGCAGACATTATCAAGATTTGAAGTAACACAAAGCCACGAGTGGTTGAAAATTATACGATTAGGACAGAGCAACCAACATGTCTTGAGATAGGAAAGAATGCTTGGTTGGATTCACAGCATACTTCTCAACCTCTTAGAGCAAGAAATCTGAACAAAACCATCAATAATGGGGGGGGGGGGGTGCAACATAGGGACACTTTTTAAATATTGCTCTTACAAACCTAGACAACTGATAGATTAACAGGTTTTGCATTAGCATAAATTTTCTTAAGGGTATGAAGTCTGAAACTCAAATGTCTGTCATTATTTTTTTATTTCACCTCTCAATAATTTGCCACTGAATTGCCAGAAAACCACAAATGTGAAGTTGTTCAATCTCACCGTTCATTCTTTACTGATAGGTTCGGAGCAGATCCCTCGGCTCTGATACGGCCAATTGCAAAGCTCGAGGTCTTCAAATAGTTTGAGGCCAAGTCCCTGTCCCATGATGCACCTGGAATTACTGCAGATCTAGTTTGCTGCTACAATAGATTGGAGGTTCTGTATTAGCTTGGGCCAG
This sequence comes from Protopterus annectens, assembly GCF_019279795.1. NCBI lineage: Eukaryota > Metazoa > Chordata > Ceratodontiformes > Protopteridae > Protopterus > Protopterus annectens. Next base: position 1,583,326,627 of record NC_056728.1, on the reverse strand, counting down.
TAAAACTGTTTTTTTTTTCATTACTTACTTAAAAACGTTTTGCTAGTTAGATAGTTTTAAGGTAGTTTAGAATAGTTTATAAAGCTCTTATAGCATTTTGGTGTGTTTACCTTCTTTATATACCTTCCCATCTAGTGTGCTTTAACATTTCTAGTTGGCCTCTTGTTTTAGGCCTAGTTTAATAGTATTTTCTAAATATTACAGTGTGTTTATTCAGTGACCTTTTGTCACAAATTTTACTTATTACTTAGATAGTTATAGTCATTTGCTGTGTGGTCTGTTTAGCCTTAAGATTTTTTTAGATAAGGCTTAGTTGTTTATTACTGCTGAAGTTGTAGTTTACAGTATCTTTGTCACATATTATTCCTTAGTCAATTTTGGATGAGGTTGTTGTCTCTCAGTAGCTATCTTCTTTTATTCATAGTCTGCTTGGAATTTCTTATTGTGTGCTTTCTCATTTATACTAGTATTACTGTGTGTATGTGTGATTTAGCCTGCTTTTATTTAAGGCTTGTGTGAATAATTACTGTTGTGGTATTTTTGTGGTGACAGTAATTTTCCTGAGATTACTATGGCTGCCAAGAGAAGCACCCTATGTCTGGCTTCAAAAGGTGCCCAAAGTGTGGCCAAAAGATGTCTGTCACAGACAGCCACGTGAATTGAGTATACTGTTTAGGAGCTCTGCATTTGCAATACAGCTGTGCTATTTGTCATTCCTTTTCCTCAAGGGTTCTTCAGGAAAGGAAGAGAAAACTTATCAACAGAGGGTTTTGAAGCCTTCATTTCAAGAAGCTTTGAGTGACCAAGATGGATCCAGCAAGTCCTCAAAGTCTTCTAAGACTTCAGACTCTATCTAGAAAATCCTCGACTTTGCCTCCACTGACATCAGAACCGACAGTCTTTTCCTTTCGGAGCTGGTCCCCAGTATTGGAACTGGTGTCCGAAGCTCCTAAGAGTCCATTACTTCAGTCTTTACCAACTTTGGTGGTCTCCTCTCAGTCCTCTATCAGCCTGTCAGATCTGGATGTGGATCATGTGGTGCAGAAGCTGTTATTGGCACCGACCTTGGCAAAAATGTTATCAGCTTTGACCAAAATGGCTTCAGAGCCAAAGACCATTGCACCAGCTCAAACTATTCCTCCTCTGAGCCATGCTGGTCCTTCAGAGCTGGAGGAGTCAGACCTGATGTTAGTGGAACCCTTGGAGCCGACACCTGCTCCAGTGTCTTCATCTCTGTGCACTCTGATGTCCTCAGTGCCGATTGAGGACTCTAGGAGATGACACTTTTTGGTCGGGTCCGGGGATGATAGTCGGACTGACTTGTCGGTTCCAACTCTGCCTCTCGAGGCTTCGGTTCGGATGAGCTCGGCTCCTACCTCAGGCTCGGAGTCCACTGTTCCAGTGCCGGGGGTGTCGACAGTTTCTATAGATCTGTTGGTTCCCTTGCATGGGAGCAGAGGTGCTTTTGATGCCATGAGGAGAGTCATGTCTCCTAAGATATCCTTGACCTCAGGTCTGCCTTCCTCCTCCCCTAAAGTCCCTGTGTCTGCTTCTGCCTCACACATCCTGACCAAGCGTAGAGACCCAGAGCGTCAGGAAGCCCCATTGTGTGGCCCCTGCTCTTCTGAGACCTCACCAGAAGCTCCCACTGATGAGGTTCCCAGGAAGAGATTGTGTAAGAGGAAACATCTAGACTCCCCACAGGAGTCTCTAACATCAGATACTGACTTAGATGAGTAAGAAGGGTCCCCATGGTCCTCCTCTGAGGATATCTCATTCGCTGAGATACTTTAAATCTTTAGGCAGAGTGGTGACTGGCAGTCCAACAGCCCTACTGAGGATGAGTCAGTTCTCCTGAAGGCTTTCGGGTTTCAGCCCTCCACCTCTTGGGTGTCTCCACCCTTCGATGAGCTGATGCAGCTGGTCTCATGAAGAGCATGGGAATCTCCAGATACTATGGACCCTGTCCCTAGGAGGCCTAAAAAATTCATCTCTGCCCCCCTTGACAAATCTTTTCTAACAAAAGGTGTTCCAGTTGATGCCATGGTGGTGGCAGCAGCCACCAAAAAGGAAATGTCTGAGACTTCCTCGTCTATCCATCTTCCTAACAGAGACTCCAGGATTATGGATACATATGGGAAGTGCAGGTTTAGTTCAGTGACTTTTGCTCTTCGTTCACTCACCTATTTAACCCATTTTACCAGGTTACAAAGAGATCTCCTTAAGGAGCTAGGAGATACTCTTCAGGGTACAGTAGCTGCAGAAGCTTCCAACAAAGTTGCTGTCCAGCTTGCTACCCTCAATTCTATAGTCAACTCATCCATGCACCTCATCTCTTATGCAGCTGATAGAATGAGTAGGGCAGCGGGTACAGGAGTTGCTCTTAGGAGACACTCCTGGATGTGCTTGTATTCCTTCACGGAGCACTTCAAGTCCTCCTTCATGAACACTCCCTTTGATGGCTCATCCCTTTTTGGGCCTAAAGTGAAGGAATCCTTCACCAGGTGTGAACAGGAAGAAAAGACTCTGTCTGGCGTCAGGGTCCATTTTTCCACCCCTACCCGACCCTACTCTAAAGGTCAAAGGGGAGGAAAAATGTGGTTCTGAAAAGCCCAAGGAGCCTTTCAGGACACATGTGGTGAACCCACCTCCAGAGGCAGAGGAGGGGACAATAATGGAAGATGCTGCCCTTGCGGCAAAGGGGATCTGCAACACCAGGGCAACAGAGATCACTTCTCTGGGAAGCCCTATCAGTTCTCCTGAAAGGAGGCCCAACTGTTATGCTCTGGAGGGAGTCGGGGGTCCCTTATCTTTGTATCCAGACACCTGGCTCAAAATAAAAGATAGCTGGATGCAAAGTATCATTTCCAGAGGATACTTCATCCCATTTACCATACCCCCTCCACTCAAAAGAAAATTCCCGGACGTTCCACCCAATTACAGGGAACAGGCAACAATAGAGGTCCAAACGTTGCTATCAAAAAGAGTCATCCAACCAGTCCCAGCAGACTAGACAGGATCCAGAACTTACTCAAGATTCTTTTTGGTTCCATAGAAGATGGGGGACTGGAGATCCATATTGGACCTCAGCAGACTGAACAAATATATAAAGAAAGAGAAGTTCAGGATGGTCATGCTTCAGTCTATACTCCCCTTCTTAGGGAAAGACAATTGAATGTGCTCGATAGATCTCAAGGATGAGTACTACCACATGAAAATGGCCAGGCCATCCAGGGATCATCTGCATTTCCAGCTGGGAGCCAATCATTACCAGTTTTGAGCTCTGCCCTTTGGTCTCACTACAGCCCCCAGAGTGTTCACCAAATGCATGGCAGCGGTCATGGCTCACCTGAGGCATCTAGGATTCCAGTTGTTTCCATACCTAGACGATTGTCTCCTTTCCGCCACCACCAGGCATCAACCCATTCAAGCCAGGGAGTCCACTCTGTCACTCTGCAATCAACTGAGCATTACAATCAACTCAGAAAAATCTGCCTTGTTGCCATTGCAGCATATCGTTTTTATCGGGGCAGAGTTGGACACCACCACCACCACACTAAGACTTCCAATAGAAAGAGTCTTTCTTCTTCGTCAGCATGTCAGCATTCTGATATCAAAAGACAGAGCACCAGCATCAGAAGTTCTGAAATTATTAGGCATGATGGCAGCAGCAATTTTGGCTATTCCACTAGCTCATATGCACATGCGGATACTACAATGGCTGCTGTTCACTCAATGGTCTTACCAAGAGATCACCATGACTCACACTATAATGATAACAAACTCTTGCAAAAAGGACCTTTAGTGTTGGTTGACCTCACTTCTTGTCACCATAGGACGCCCTTTTGTGCTACCCCCTCCTCTGGCCACAGTGACCACGGATGCTTCCCTGATCGGGTGAGGGGGCGTTTTCAGGGAAAGGCTGCCCAAGGCACATGGACCGATCAAGAGACACATCTGCATATCAATGTCCTGGAGATGAGAGCATTACTTTTGGCATTGTAGTACTTTCAGGACTCTCTTCCTCTGGGTACAATTGTGATTCAGACAGACAACATGTCGGTGGTCTGGTATTTGAACAAACAAGGAGGAACCAGGTCTTAACCCCTTTGTCATGAGGCTCTCAGAGTTTGGCAGTGGTCTGTTTCCACCCAGCACTTTCTGTTGGCAATGCACATCCCAGGGAAATCCAACATGATAGCAGACAAGCAGAGCAGGGTAATCTTGTTGCTTCATGAGTGGTCCCTCAAGAAAGAAATAGCAGACAGGATATTCCACAGGTGGGGCCAGCCTTGCTGCGACCTTTTTGACAGTCACATGAACATGAAATGCAGAAGCTACTTTGCCCTGATTCCCCCTCTGGGAGAAGCCCCAAGGGATGCACTCGTACATGATTGGCCTCCGGGTCTCCTCTATGCATTTTCACCAATCCTGTTGATACACAAGGTTCTACAGAAAGCAAAAGCCCTGGGAAGGACCATCATTCTGATAGCCCCTCTTTGGCCTTCTCAGATTTAGTTCCCCTTCCTTCAACTTCATCTTTTGGAGGACCCTTGGATTCTGTACCCAGTTCCAGACCTTCTGATGCACTCGTCGAGGATCTTCATCCCTCTCTGCAGTCCCTGAAGCTAACAGCTTGGCTGCTCCAATTCTCATCATAGCCAGGTTCCATAACCTCTCCAATGAGACAAAACAGATCATTTTATCTTCTCATAAATCTTCTACTAGGAAGCTATATTTAACAAATGGAAAACATTTTTTGTATAGGCCTCTAAAAATAATATTGATCCTTACCAAGCCCCTATGGCCTCCATTTTAGAGTTCTTGACTATGATTTTTAATAAAGGAGCTGCAGCAGAAACAGTTTGTGTTCAGTTGGCTGCTATTTCTAATTTTCATCTTGGATTTGAAGGGTTGAATATCATGTCTCACAAGTTATCCAAAGCTTTTCTCAAAGGGACTTTTCATATTAGACCACCTGTGAAATCTCCTTATTCTCCATGGAATCTAAATTTTATGCTTTCCCGGATAATTCTTCCGCCATTAGAACCAGCTTCCTCTTATGACCTCAAATTTTTGTCATGAAAGACCATCTTTCTGGTAGCTATTACGTCTGCCAGCAGATTGTCAGAGCTTCGGGCTTTATCCATCAAGCCTCCCTATTTGATATTCCATGTTGACAGAGTCTCACTTAGAACAAACTCCTCATTGTTGCCCAGTGTTTGCACTGAAACTAATCTCAACCAAATTATTGATTTGCCAGTCTTCTTCCCCAACCATTTGAACAATTTAGAGTATATGCTACACAAACTTGATGTTCACAGACAACTCAGATTTTATTTGGATAGAACAAAAGAGTTCAGAAAATCAGACCAGCTTTTTGTTTCATTTTTGGACTCCAGGAAGGGTAGACCAGTGGATAAAACAACTCTGTCTAAATGTTTATCTGATTGTATCACCTTTGCCTATTCAGCTGCCAATATGCCTTTGCAATATACGATTAAAACTCACTCAATCAGAGCAGTTTCTACATCATCTGCTTTTTCTGCCAGACTTCCCATTGATAACATTTGTGCAGCAGCCACTTGGTCAAAACCTCATACCTTTATCACTCATTACAAAGTTGACAAGGCCTCCAGGGAAATGGCCTCCTTTGGATCCACGGTCCTGAAAAATATACTCCCGTGAGCCACCCGAGGTTGATGGTGCTTGGGACGCTATCCATCAGTAAAGAATGAACGGCGAGATTGAACAACTTCACATAAAGAAGTTTTGTACTTACCATAACGTTTCATATGAGTTGTTCATCTCACCTTCATTCTTACATCCCTCCCTCCTACCCCCTCCTGGGCTTTTAGATGACCGAGATGCTGGATCCATCCTGGTTACTCAATCCTTCTATACCTTTCTTTTGGGAGTGAAAGAATGACACATGGGATTATTATATGCAGCAAACAAGATCTGAGGTAATTCCAGGTGCATCATGGGATAGGGACTTGGCCTCGTGCTATTTGAAGACCTCGAGCTTTGCAATTGGCCGTATTGGAGCCGAGGGATTGGCTCTGAACCCATCAGTAAAGAATGAAGGTGAGATGAACAACTCACATGGAATATTATGGTAAGTACATAACTTCTTTTTTTATGAGAAACAAATCAAGAATATGAGGCCAAAATCTGTAGAGTTGAAAGGCATGATTCAAAGTAGTATAGTCACACTGAAGCACGTTGCATATGTGCACAAGCATCCTTGTGGATACCTCATTGTAACATGTGACAAGTAAGCAAAGGCCACATGACCACAGCTCTGATTTTCCATATTTATTACATATTTACAGAGTAATCTTATGTGGTGGAAATACTTAAAAGGTCAATAGTGAAACTGTCTCTTTTGTGTGATTGTCTTCTCTCACTTAAGCAGGCAAAAGAATTCAGCCAAAAAGGGTGAACAATAAGCAGCATAACAGATAAGAAGAAACACTTTTACAGACTGAAATACAAGAATGGTACATGTGTGTGTGTGTGTGTGTGTGTGTGTGTGTGTGTGTGTGTGTGTGTGTGTGTGTGTGTGTGTGTGAAATATTAACAGAAAGGGATACATTGATTTTCAAATGCTTTTGACTATAAAAGCTGTCAGGCAGTTAGATTTTTGGGATGCATTCAAATCAATTTTAAAGAAAATATAGGTGCAATTTTTGGTAACAACTTAATATACAGTGAATTTTATACACTGCCTGTGACATAAAAGTGGCTGTATAAAATGATTTTTATATGAGGCTGCACAATCAATTTTTTGCCTATATTCATTCTATTTTTAACTAGCTCATACATAAATAACCAGCCATGTCAACAGTTTGCTATACAGTATTGTACTTAATTGCTTATAAAATATAGGTCATCCAAAACATCCCACTAAATCCAGTTTTGTTCCTTATTAATTTATATTTCCCTGTGCTTTACATCCATGTAATTTCCAAGAAGCAACTAAATAATTAAATGATCAAATAAATGCAAGATTCCCTTTCCCTCATTGATTAGCTTCCCTGAATACTTCCTGCCCCTGCCCATGCTATGCCATGTAGTACAAAGGGTAACCCCAAGACTTTATCCTCTGCTCATTAAACCTTCATGTGCTCAAAAGTAATCACTGGATGTACTACGCTCCTACAACTTTTGCTGGTACTTACAGCATTTTCTCCTCTTCCTAAACTCAGTAATGTTTAAAAATTGGAGATCCCCAACTGTCAATTACCTTCCCCTGTCTATCTTACTAAAGCTTACCCTATAGCCTACTTCCATATTGCTCAATAGTGCACCAGGCTTGCTGAAATTGACATCCTACCAGTTGTCATCACCATTATATAATTGTGATATGCTTACCTGACCTGGTTCCTCCTACTCTTTGAACTCTACCTTTCTCCACAAGATCCTCTTGCAATCTCCCTCATCCATTCTGTAATTCCCTACCTCCCCCTAACTGTTTCTATGTCCAGGTTTGCTCAGTTTTTTCTCTTATTAAAACCTGCTGCAGATTGTATTTCTGTCTTTTTCTGTGCAATGGGTTTGCAATGCATTATCTCTGCAACCAAAGCCCTTCACCTCTACAGACAGCACCTCTGCATGTTTGCGGTCTATACCACTGGTTCTGCCATAGAGATTGAGCCCATGGATGTGCACCTATCCCCTGAGGAGACATGAGTAGACTCTGCCTATTTATTCCTCTCCTCCCTTACCAACTCCAACAGATACTTAAGCTGCTAATCTAACTTGTGTTACTCAGGTCATGTCTCATAGGTTCATAGGTAAGTACTAGGCTAGCTGCCTCTGTGGGCCATTTTAAGTCTAGTCAGTTTCCCTTTTAGTGCTAGAATTAACCTATCCCACTTGATGTTAGATTGGCTTTACACTTTCCATGGCCGATAATTACATATTACCACTAGTGAGAATAATTGGGATTATAAAATAGATGCATGGGATAAATCATTCAGGAGCTGCTTCTGCCAATTAGTAGTACAAGAGGCAGTCCTGGGGTAAATATTTTGTTTCCAATCCTTAGATCCAAGTTACACTTGAATAGGGACAGGGATGAGCTTTGCTTTACAAGGATGGAGAATCTGTTCCAGAGCAGTGGTATCCTCTGCGAGACAAAGTCCCCCAAACCATTCTGTTGATGTTGCAGAAGAAGTTTAGATCCTGAGAGCAAGTATTTCTGATGCCGTTTGTTTTGCTGAATTGCAGGAAATCTGTTAGTACTGAGCCAAAGGATGCCTTCTATGCCAGACACAGGTCACCACTTAACAGTCTGTAGGATACCAAGTATAGTGACAGGGCTTTGAGTCAGCCCATGTAAGACATATTGTATAGCCCTTGTATCCTTTTTGTAAGGTATCTCTGTGGATGTTGCAGTTGTATGTGTTTTGATAGATTCATGCCAAAGGAGGCATTATACTCAATGATTGGCCTAATGAGGGATGAGTAAAGGGGAACAATGGCGTCCCTAGATCTAGACACAATCCTTTTGTTTATAAGTTGTAAAATATAGAAGGACTTAATTATGACAATGGACACATGCTGGTCTAAAGTTAAGTCACTATTCACATAAATTCTTAAATCTCAAACAACTGCATCAGTTCTTAGGGGTGTATTGTCATTGTGGTAGTTCCCCAGTATAGAGGACTTTCCAAAGGATGAGATAGAGTATTTTGTTGCATTTAGTTTCAGGCACCAGTTATTTATTTAAGACAAATCTTCCTGGAAGATTGCTAACCATTTTGGGATTCAATGACTGCTCCTAGCTTGCAGTCATCTTCAAACATAGCAAGCCAGAGCCCTTTGGTACTGGCTTCTATGGTACTGGCTTTTACTTCAGAGACATAGATGACAAACAGAAGACGTCCCAGCACAGAACTCTGGGGGACACCACTGGTGACTGGTCGTTTTGTGGCGGTAACTTCCTCTATTTTGATTTTCTGCATCCTATTTGTGAGCCAGCTGGCCATCCAAAGAGTGACAAATTAGTTTATTCCCAATTTATTTAGCTTTTCTACTATGCCTGAGTGGAGCATTGGCTAGGTTGAGGTACATGGTGTGTATGGTTTTACTTCCGTCCACTGCTATGGAGACATTTTCAAAAAAAGTCCACCAGGCTGAGTAAGCATGAGCTGTCCTTGATGAATCCAAACTGAAATGGGTGCAATGTTGTGAGGCTCCCTCTATCCTTATCAATTAGTTCAATTCGCATAACCCACAAATTCTTTATCTTTCTAATTTCTCTGTGTTCATATTGCTCCAAGTTCTGCTGTACTTTGTCTGTCATAATTTTATGGCCAAACTCTTATACCTCTCCAGCACAACCGACCTACCCATCCAAACTGCCCTTCTATCTGTTCTTTGCTGTTCTCCACAAAGCCTGCCCTCTCATTATTAATTTCCTCCCTATCGTAACTCACCCACCTTAGTGAATTATTTCCCAGTCACCTTTATTCTCTACAGCTGTATCTATCACCCAATCCCCCATTTTATCCCTCATCTAAGCCTACCCTTTATAATTTAGCTTCTCTTTCCCTGTCACACAAAACTATCTCAGATCCTTTGCATACTTTCAGTAACATTGTCCTGTGTTTTATTACTGATGTAACTATCTGTATAGCACCATGAATCTCACAAGCTATGTCCTGACTCACAACATATTTATTGTTCTCGTCCATCTATCTGACATATCCACAGTCTTGGCCATTAGGTCCATTCAATTGCTTTCCCTACCTTCACTAAATTGAAACATATATCTACAGAAACAGATATTTCCATCTTCCCTTTTTATATCCCCTAAGTCATATAACTCTTGCTTTTTCAGCTGATGGGATAATCCAGACTCCTCCTTGAATTCCCTAAATACCACCAGTACCCCCAGCTACTGACTATCAATGTGTTGTACAATCTGCATGCAGAAATCAGTGAATATCTGAAGACCTCTCTTAGTAAATTCACACTTATTTTCTCCCAATATTTTCTCAAAATTCAGCTAGCTTTTTCATTACTGTTAAAAACTGTTAAAAACTATTAAAAACAGGTTAGGCAGTAGCAGATACCAAATTCAAGTGTAACTTGGACAGTTGGATGGGGAACAGGAAATTCATCCCTGGCATGACACCTGTGTCTCTAATGGACACATCATCACCATCAACCCTCTTTTTTCCCATTTTCTAAATGGTATCGGGTGTCATGTCACTTGTCGCCATCTCTCCCTATTCAATGCCACTGTTCTACCTTCTTTAACACTAATGTCTGACTGTCACAGGTCTTCTTTCACACTATTCATCCACTTTTTTGCTGTATACTATCATTTTCTCTTGCCATCTTCCTGTCTGTTCAAAATCTTCTTCACCAGATTATTTTCTGTTTTCCTGCACATGTGCCCAAACCAAAATAATCTGTTCTCTTTGACCTTTTCTACAATTAGAGCTACTTTGGCTTCTGCTCTTTTGCCTCATTTCTTCATCTGTCTCACAGTGTGCATCCTACCACCCATTTCAGGCATTCATCTATATCACCTATTGTGCTGCCTTTATGGCCCAGGTTTCTGTATCTTAGAGTAGTAGTACTGGTTGCACCGCTGTTTTGTGCACCTTACTTTTCAGCTTCTTTGGCATTCTTCTTTCATGCAGAACCCCTAACACTCTGTGCCAGATGGCTGCATCCCCTTTTGATTCTAGCTCTGACCTCCTCATTCAGACTTCCTTTCTCCTCACCTACCCCTCCCAGATACTTGAAGCTGTTACCGTGCTCCACTATTTTCCCTTCTATCTCAGTTTTCATCTCCTTCTGATTTCCTCCGTTTGCTGTCATTACAGTTGTTTTATATGTACTCAGTTTCTTCCCATGTGCCTTCAGTTTTGCAATCCATTCCCCTATCCTTGATGAAGTTCTTACTCAGAGTCTGCCTATAATGCCACATCGTCTACATACAGCAGCTTTGCTGATCTGTACCTTCTTACCTGTTTGCTAACATAGTCCATCAGCAGTGTGAACAGCAGTGGACTCAAGCTGAACCCTGGTGTACAGTGACTCCCACTGGGAATCCTTCTGTGAGACTGAACACTGTTCACACTTGAGTTATTGGGTTCTTGTACATAGCTTTCACTAATTCTGCCAATGCTTCTGGGACATTGAACCCCACAGGAACTGCTTATATCAACTTTCTTGGGACCTTGTGATATGCTTCCTCCAAGTTTAGGAATACTCAGTTTAACTCTTTCTTCATTTCTAACTTGTTCTCAAGTATCTGTCTCACTACAAACATTGGTCAGTTGTACTGCATCCATATCTGAATCCAAACTGCTCATTTCCCATCTTACTTTTTACTATGTGTATTAATTTATCAATCACCCTCTCCATAACTTTCATGCAGTGTGATAGGAGCTTGAAACCTCTATACTGCCCACAGTTGTGAATGCCCCCTTTACTCTTGAACACTGGCACAAGTATGCTTATTCTCCAGTCATCTGGGATACGCCTTTCTCTCCACACTGCTATGAGTACCCTCAGGAGCCATTTCTCCCCTGTCTCACCCAGCATTTTTATCATATCTGCTATGACCTCATCTGAGCCTGCTACTTTCCCTGACTTCATTTTCCTTAGTGCTTTTCTCACTTCTTCTAGGGTGGGCTCCTCCTCTTCTCTTACCATAGCCTGTGTTTGGGGCGTACAGTGTCTGTGGGGTTTTCTTCATTTAGAAGGTCATGGAAGTACTCCTTCCAGCTACCTTTGATGTCCTGTGGACTGATGAGCAGATTGTTGCTGGGATCACTTATGAAGGGTGTCTGACTATCTTCTTTATCCTTCTGTCTTTGCCTTGCAACCTGATAGAGTTTCTTTGTGCCATCCACTGAGTCACACTCCAGAATTTGGTATATTGCCTCTGATGTCTTGTTATTTGCTATTGCAATTCCTCTTTTAGCTTCTTTCTTAGTCAAGCAGCATTTCTTCCTAGCCTGATCTGTCTTTTCTATCTTCCACTTTTTCCTGCATGCCTTCTTTCTTTTGATGACTTCCTGATCTTCAGCATTCCACAACCATCTTTCTTTATATACCTAATTTCCATACCTGGCTCGGATGCATATCTGTTCTGTAGTCTTCCTGCATGCTTTGAGGCATTGCCATTCTTATTCAACAGCAGCTATTTCTTCCTTTTTCAGCTGCTAGAGCCCTGAGTAATTCATTGAACTGTTGCAATTTCTCTCCAGTAAACTTCCAGGTCTTCATCCTAATCTCTGTTGACCTTAGAGCATTGTTTGACCACTGCCGGCAGCTGATTGTGAACCAGTGATTTATGCTGCGAGCTGACTGTTTTACTGGGGATGACTTTGTAATTACTGATCCTACCCAGTGCCATTTCCTTACTAGGAGGAAGTCTACCTGAGCTGCATGTTGACCATTTGTGTATGTGATCTTGTGATTGTCTCTCTTTCTGTACCATGTGTTGGCTACTATTGAGCCATTGGCCTCTACGTCTTTATTCCTGTTGCTGGACCAAGGCAGTCCTCATATCCTGTTCTATCATAGGATCATAGGAGGTTACTAGGCTAACAGCCCCAGGGTCCTTACAAGCCAGCCAAGTTCAGCCCATGTTCCCAAGGGTGTCTGGTTCAAGCAGACACTAAAATCAGAACCTATTGCCCCTATCCAAGAGGGACATAGATGGAACTCCCAGGGTGAATTTCTTGTTACCCATCCAATTGCCCAAGTTAAGCTTAGATAGGGCCAATGAGGGGCTTTATTTAACATGAATAGGAAGCTTGTTCCAAAGGTGGGGCAACCTCTGTGTGTCAGACCTTTCCCTCCAGCAAGTTCTGTTGATGTCACATACCAGGTTAAGGTCCTTTGAGTGAGTGACTCGTGTGCCATTTGACTTGCGAATGTGCAGCATTTCCATTAAAGCCAGACTAGAGATTACTCCATATACAAGGCACAGGTCCCCTGTGAGCACTCTGTATGACATAGAGTAAAGTGACAATGATTTTAGTCTGTCCGCATAAGACAGATCTTGAAGACCCTGAATTTTCTTTGTAAGGAACCTTTGTGGTCTCTCTAATTGCTGCAGGTGTTTGGAAAAGAACATATCAAAGGGAGTGTTGTACTCTTTTATTGGCCTGATGAGGGAAGAGTACAGGGGGTTATAACATCTTTTTTTCTGGAGGCAATGCCCTTACTTATGAGATGAGCAATATAAAATGCCCTTCTTACCACTGTGAAGACATGGTGATCAAAGTTAAGGTTGCTATCAATGTGTGTGCACAGATCTTTCACCTCTGAATGTGTGCTTAGGGCATTGCTATTGATGTGGTAGTTTGCAGGAACATCACCCTTGCTGAAGGGGCTGATAATGCTTTTTTTTTTGCATTAAGTTTAAGACCATGACTTTAGCCTGTGTAAGACCTTCTTGCAGGATGTTGACATTGCTAGGGGTTTCGATGATCACTCCCAGTTTGCAGTTATCAGCAAACTTTGTCAGCCACAGGTATTAAGTTTTAGCCTGTACTTTGGAGAAATAGATTCCAAACAGTAGGGGTCCCAGAACCGATCCCTGTGGAACACCACAGGTTATGGGTCTGCTGGAGGAGATGGAGTCCCCTATTTTGACCGTATGAGTTCTATTAGTGAGCTAGTTTGCAACCCACTTGACATTATATGTGTTGATACCCAGGTGGGTGAGTTTATCAATGATGCCTGAGCAGGGGATTGTGTCAAAGGCCTTGGATAAGTCTAGGAAGGCTATATGCACAGATTTGCCCTCATCTAGGGCTTTGTTGACTGTCTTGAAGAAGCTCACCAAGTTTAAGAAGCATGATCTCCCCTTGACAAAGCCAAACTGGGTTGAGAGTTTGGAGACTTCTTATATCTTTGTTAATAAGGTCTATGATGATTCGTTCCATGGCCTTCCAGATAAGGCTGCTCAGGCTAATAGGTCTATAGTTCCCGGGTCCATGGATGTACCCCCTTTGTGCAAAGGGATGATGGTAGCTGTTTTCCATTCCACTGGGACGAAGCCAGTGCTTAGGCTGTAATTGAAAAGTGTGCTTAATTGTGATGCGAATTCCTGTTTTAATCCACGTAGAACACAGCCCGGGATGTTGTCTGGTCCCATAGAGGCTGTGTTTCTGACCTTTGAGAGGACATTTAAGACCTGCTCCTCAGAGATGCTAGGTTGTGGACAGGTGTTAGGGCTGCTTTGGGTTATATGTGGTGGAAACAGGGGAGTGAAGTTTTCACTGAAACTGTCAGCCAGCAGGTTTGTTATATCCACAGGTTTGATATATGTAGTAACATTAACTATGAGTTAATTCAGTGTAAATCTGGGCCTTACCTTTGAGGTTACAGATGTAACTAAAGAATACCTTGTGGTTATACTTAGTTATGGAAGCTAATATGGATTTGTAGTTAGCTTTGGAGGACTTTACTAGGAGTCTTATTTGCTTGTTTATGCTGAGGAGGGAGTGTTTCCAGTTTTGAGACTGTTCCTTCCTACCCTTAGACAGCAATTTCTTTTTTCCTATCATATAGCCTAATAATGGCAGTTGTCCACCAGGCAGGTTTGTTTTACCTTGAAGATCTTGTTTTGGTTCTATCAGGTATGGGAGAGTCAATACAATTGTATAAGTGTTTGTACAAAGCATTGGTGTATAACTCAACTTAGGTGCCTGTTCCATCAGTGGGGGGAGGAGCTATGAAGCTATTTATGCCATCACATAAGAGGATGTAATTGGCCTTGGAGAAGTTTTTTAGTGTAGTTGATGCTAAGGTGGGAGGTCTTGTGTTATAGTTGCTTCTAGCAAGACTGATTTGTGGTCAGCTCTCACCAGGGATGGCCATATACTGGGGGTGGTGCAGCGGGCCCCCATGTTGTTGAGCACAAGGTCCAGGATGTTTGAGCCCTTTGTGGGTGTGTCAACCAGCTGGTCTAGGGCACTGAAGTTAAAGAAGTCCAGCAACCTTTGGGCAAGCGAGTTAGAACATGTATAATTTACCCAGTCTATGGACGGATAATTAAAGTCACCCAAAACCAGGGTGTTTGATTGCAGAGTACTAAGGAAAAATTTGTAGGCAAAAGTGTTTGCATTTATAACCACCAATGGTGTCCACCGATGCATGGCAGTGGGCAATGCTCAAAAGCAGTGCTATGTAGCAAACAAGTACAAACTGATTTAAACAAATTAACCACTAAAAAAGCACAAAACTGAGCCTGTTCCAGCAACCTCCAGTCAATGAGTTCTAACTGCACACTCCTGCCACTAGGGTGCAGGGGAACCCTCTTCAACAAAAGATGGCCTGGTTTAGTACTCAAGTTGTACAAACAGAGCTAGATTTAGCAGGTCTGAATCTAGTCTATGCTACAACAAACAGAGTGCACCGATTTCAGAAAAAAAACCCCAGTTCAAATAAGGAGGCACAATAAGCCTTCAACCAGCAATTCCCAGCTCAGAAGGGCAGAAGCTATCCTCTCCTTCCACAAAAGTGTAGACCACAAACTTTCTTAATGTAAAATAACTGTTCTGATATGTGCATTCAAGTCACCCATTAACATCACTAATTCATGTTGTTCTGCTTTATTTAGTAGGTCCTGCAACTGCTGTCTGAATGCACTTTTTCCTCACTATCACAACCTGTCCTGTGGGGCATAGGCTAAGATTATGAATATTGCCCTATCATTACACTAGAATCTGATTGCCATGAGTCTGTCATTAATTCTGCCTTCTGTAGCCTCTCCCTCACCACAATTCTCACACCATTTCTAGACACCGTTTCTAACCTGCCCTCCTCCTGAGTAGTAACCAAGTGGCTTTGCTGTACTGTGTCACCTGGATACATAGGATTTCCAGCCTCCTCCTTACCATCATATCATTCACTTCCAAGCCTTATCCTGTCAGTGAACCTGCACCGAGTGTGACAATTCTTAGTTCATGTTTGTCAGGCTGATTGGTTTTACATCCAGCTTTTGCTTAACAGAGCTATGCCACGTGGCAACTGGACACTGACTGGGAAGTAGCTTATTGACCCAGGGCTGATGGTCTAGTGCTGGTTGGAGTAGTACATGGTTGAGTGGCTAGCTGTGCCACAGCGCACAGTCTGTGATCCATGTTCTCCTCACTTGAGGATACTTGTGCACCACAGTAATTGCTCAAAGTGGTTGGTCTTTACAACTCTTCTCCCTGTAGGACACCATCTAGAGTGTTTGCTGCTACCCCCAGCTCCATTCTTAGTTGAGTTTGAGATGGAGACACTCAGAATGTTTTTCAGAGGTGGAGGTGGGAGGAACCCCAGAGACATAGGGAGAACATGCAATTCCCAAACAGGCATTGGTCAAAGGTCAGGATTGAACCATGTGCCTTGTGTGTGTGGCAGGAAAAGACTTTAACCGTTATGGCATCTTATCTTTAATAGATATATGCAGCCTATAAATCATCTCACAAGCTCCTGCTTCTAAATCTTTCATCTCCCAAGCCCCTGTTTGCACTTATTAAGCATATCAGAAATTGTCAGAGATATGAAATGCATGGCTAGGCTGATCGTTAGCCGAGTACACACCTATGAATCACCCTTGCTGAATGACACTTTACAACTGTAACCTTGAAAACCTTCCCAATTTAACCAGAATGCTTATCCAAAGCCCTCCAAATAAAGCTCTTATACACCTTAGAAACTCTTCTCTCCTATCACCTGCTACAGGGTCTGAATATAAATTCTCAACTGACCAAATCAAAACTCTTTTGCATGTCAGTAAGGACTGTTCCCATCTCACATATTCCCTTTTTTACACCCAACCAAGGAAATTTAGAAGCACCTTGCAGTAAATTGCTGATAAACTACCTTTAAGAAAATTGACTTAGCTATTCTAAATTAAAATTATCACAGCTTCCAGTCTGGCTTATAGAACCCTTAGCTTGACATCCACATCACAAGGAGAAATGGAGAAGAAGTTACTGGATCCTCTGGATCTCCTTTTCTTTAGGCAAAACCCCTAGGGTAGCCACTAACACTGACTCTGTTAGCTCGTATTTTACCCCAGTCCTATTGAAAACCTATGTCATAACTGCAGCCGCTTGTATGACCTCCTGCTTGTAACAATCTATAGAAAATCCATTTAGCCCTCCAGCCTTGCCTCCTTTCATTTCCCTAATGTGTACCTGCACCTCCCCTACTGATACTGACTGATTTAAGACAGCTCCATATGTGTACTGTATCAGTCTGTCTTTCTCTTACCTAAAATGCCATTTTCTTAGTGAAGTCTCTTCATAAAGTTGTCTAGCCAATTCTGCTTCCGTTTTTGTTTCTTCCAAAGATTGTATCTATTTTAGAGCCACTATTTCCTCCTTATACTGCTCTTCTCCCTCTCCCACTATTCTTAGCCTTCTGCATTTTCCTTAACCACTCTTCCCTCTCCCCATATCTATCCCAGCATAGCCAATAATTCTCCCCAGTATATCCCATAATTCTCCCCCAGTATGTAGCTTTTATCCTTTCCCATTCCCATTTGCATCACATGTCCCTGTTTTACCCCCAAAAACCTGCACGTCATACCTTGCAATTAGAACTGAATAATGGTCAAATGGGGCCCTAAACAGGGTAGTTAACCACCTTTCAGCCATATGAGTATCCCATTACTTGGCTGACTATCCCCAGTTACCATAAACACCTTTCAACCTGTCAGCGTGGACACCATTTTCCTCTTTATTTTACAATGATCACAGGGATTTTGGATTTAATTCAAAACTTTTATTACAAATTTTACAGCAAAAACTCTGACAGCCATTTGCTGAACAAAACAAAACTCTCTGCTATTGAAAACAGACTTCACATAAGCAACAGTAAATTTATTTCCCTTCAAAACTCACATTTAATTAAAATGCATCTGTCAATCCATTAGACTAGCAGAGATGTGATGGAATTCATAGTTAAACAACATATAGTGAAGCACTAATTAGCAGCTGTATGAAGGGTGCAGGAATTCAAATGCAAATATGTAATGCATTTGCTGACAGTCTAGGACAGCCTACTGGATATCCAAGTGACCATTTGCAAAGACAGTACATGAGCATTGTCTGATGAAGTGACCTAGTCTGAGTCACAAAGGAGACAAAGACTGAGGAAATCAAACCCTGTACTAGCTTGAAGCAACTCATTATCAGCTCATAATCTTACTCGTCTGCACCAAGTGTCAGATAAACTGTTATAACCCAGCACCGTGCATTTCACCCTTGAGTGGCTTCAAAAACAAGCTAAATTAAAAATACATTTGTAGTTAATATTTTACCATTCAACTCAGAATTCTTGCTGGCCAATATATTCACAGCCTGATAATAAACATATTGTCAACAGTCAACAAAAAAGGAAACCAAGTATTGTACCCAAAGAACATGGCTCAAATGATGATTCTCCTGCCTACTACAACTGATTCCTTCCTTTACACCACAAGTACTCTTGGATGCAGGAACCAGGGGTACACACACACACACACACACACACACACACACACACACACACACACACACACACACACACACGCACACACACACGCACACGCACACACACACACACACACACACACACACACACACACACACACACACACACACACACACACACACACACACACACACACACACACACACACACACACACACAAATATGACCATTGGTTATAACCTTTTGTATGACTGTGTACACTTTTGATGTTTGCTTGCAATCAAATGAATGAAGAAATACATAAATAATGACCTAGAAGTGTATTTCGGCATGCTGCTATGAGAAACACAATGTAACCCATTGCACCTCCTGTGACTGTCAAACTCCTAGCTCAGGAATCAGGGACAAAGACACAAAATCAGGAAATTATTTTCAATATTGGTAATATATACTTAGAAAGTTGCTAGTATAAGCAGGCATTTTCCAAAGAGATCAAAGTCTGAAACTCATGTTTGTCATTATTTAATAACTGCAGTACACAACACTTTACCAGTAAGTTGCACATTTTATGAAGAACAGGCCACAGATATGAAGAAAAAAGCATGGACAGCCAAAATACCTGCCTTCTTTTCCTCCCTTTGTACTAGACGTCCCTAAACACATGAATACTTTTCTTTGTAGCTTCAATACCTGTACCCCTCTAACCTGCATATTAATTTCTTGCATTGACACTATAGCTACTCATTCTTTTACCAGCTTTATTAAACTTGTTTTTCTTTAAATATGATTAGTTATACCTCTCACTGTACTCAATATTCTGTTTGTAATAAACCCTCTTTCTCCTGGAAATTCTTCTATCTCTTCTGCAAGGAGATGCCAAAGGGTTTACCTGTGCTCCTTCTCAATGGCAAAAGTTACCCTAAAAGGGTAATACATTTATAGGTTCATAGGATCATCGGTTCATAGGTGCTTACTATGCTAATGACCACAAAGACCTTTTTAAGCCTAGCCATGCATCCCAAATCACTGACAAGTCCCAGTACCCTTGATAAGTGTAAGAAGGGGTTTGGGAGATGAAACGTTTACAAGCAGAAGCCTGGGATTTGAAACCATTTACAGGTTGCCTCCTTTCTCACCCTTTGTTCATCAACTTTGTCTTCTGCAACCAAAATCCTGGGTGTTCTTGCTTAGATATGTTTCATCCACATGCCAGTCTTGCAACACACTGACCACCAGCTTTTACCTGCCTCATTACTGACAGCAGAATGCCCTCTTCCACTAGCTAGCACATATCTGGGTTTATATTACGTTATCGAAAAACATGTTCATCGAACATGTATTTGTCGACCAATAAACAGTGAAAACACTAATCTCTGAACAGCCACTTCAGCAAATTTTTTTCCAGGAGAAAAAACATGCTTGGCTGTCATCGAGGATTTGCCCTTTTCCCCACTGTAGTGTGATCTTGGAGTTGGTATATTTAGTTAGGGGGCTGTAGGGGGCAAACCCCCCACTTTGTAGGGTTTGAAAGGTTGTTTCATTTTTGTTTTTCAATAGCATAATATAGACCCCCCCATATCTTACTTCAAATTCTCTGTTGCACACCATCTCCCTTACTGTTTATTAATCCCCTAAACTTTGTCCAAGCATTTAATCATCCACTTATTATCCATCTTATACCTCTATGCAATATTGTTAAGGGAAGCTCCTAGTCCTCAGTCTCATTTACCACCACAACATATTTTACAAGAGATCAGTCTTGCATCCTAGCTGTTACCCCCACATCTCACCCACCCATTTAAATGTCACATTCCAACTTCTCCTTCTCCTTGCTCGCTACTTTAGCTTACGCTTCCTTACTCTATCCACTACCTCTTATTTGCTCTCTCTTCCCTTTCCCCATATGCTCACTCTTTGCAATCGAAACTTGTCATTGATCATCATTATAATGGCATATTTCCCCTTCAGGTGTCTCAGCTTCATATCTGTTCTCCATTAGCAGAACACCAAACACACTATCTTCCATTGTGATTCATGTTGTTGGAACTTTGGCTTCACTTTCTTAGTGCAGACAGTCTTAATCAGTCCCAGATTTCTACAAAGTTCTTAAGACTGAACAACTTATCTCAGTCATATTCCACTTCTTGTCATTTATGCATCTTAAATCCACATTAAAAACTACTAAAAAACATAATAAAATAAAATGCTGTCTCCCATGAATTCCTGACCCCCAAACCCTCTTGTAATATATTCCATTTTTATTACAATATAAAATACCAAGTGATAGTGCTTAAAAAGAGAAATGATTTCCATTACTCATATCCTTACTTCACTTTTTGCATTACATATGTACAGAATATTATTTCCTTCTGTGAGACCCCTTTATTCCAGTACTCCTGCAAACACCTTTTCCTTCCACTTTCTTATCACTGCCTCACTCTCAGCCCTTGGCTTTTGGCAATTCACTTTACTTCTCACACAAATGATTGTTTCCTAATTCCTAAAGACCTCTCACTTCATGTGAGTCTTTTCCTTATTTTTTCCAGGCCTACACTCCATCCATTTTAACCCCCCATCATTTACGTTACATTGCTAAACACTGCAGGCCTTCTAGATAACTTGTTTAGTGTAAAGCACAATGACATATTCAACCCTCTAACCATGTCTACACATTTGTAAGGTACTCACTTAGCTCTTTATAGCAAGCACCCTGCTCACTCATTCAACATAAACCATTAATATTTATACAACCTTCATAATGATAGTCTCTTTTTTCAAATTACAAAAAACATACCTCACCTCCTAAAAAATATGAGAGATCACTGCATCACTGTCTTCCATTGCACCAGATTGTGAGGAGTATGTCATGTTTTTCATACTGACCTTTCACTGACCACTCCATAATTCTCAACCTTCATTTGTTAATAATTAATGAACAATCATTTCAATAAAAGAAACTGTATATGAGTGTTCAGATATGGGCATCTTCAGTCATGTAACATGCAGTATCTCCTTTAAAATCTAACTATGTACATGCCCTCTTATGCAAAATATATAAGAAAAAGGATATATTGGTCCAAAAGGAATACTTTTGGTTACCTAGTTGCCAGTTTGTCTGTAGAAAGCAGAACTGCATAGTTTACTGCATTCCATTAATCAGTGCTCCTTCCCATGGCTGAACACTCTGTACTGCAATTGTAGCATCACTTTCTTTCTGACAAGCAATCTGAATTTCAAGTCCAAAAAGGAAAGGAAATAAGGCAACTTCCAAGCCTAGAAATAAATCCAAGATTTAATGAAGCACTTTTCGTCCAACAAAATAATTGAACTTCATCAGATAAAAAAACAAACTTCCTTCACATTTAAATATCCCTCTTTAAGTAGTCACATGATATAAAGCTTTCCATTTAAAGGAACATGAAACTACACTTTAAAATCTAAACATATATTATTAAATGAGTAATTATAATAACTACTGATGTATGACATTCTTAACTAGTGTGAAAAATGTATGTAGAAATAAATATAAAAATATATTTAAAAATATAAATGAAAAATATAACCAGTATATATGTGAAAAAAATATATATATGTGCGTGTATATAAATAAAACATTCTATCTCATTATATTTTTTAACTTTAATAGACATGTTACTGAACACATATCATTAAGCCCTGGATGGTTATATGCGTTAAGGCGTACTTGCCATAATAATTCAAACCTATCCAATTCAAGTGCAATAGGGCTGCCTCCTAGGTTCTGAATTACTTGTTCTATTATGCAGAATTTAAAACTATGGTCAGGGTGTAATGACACATGTTTAGCTAGCGCATTTTCCATTTTATTTTTATTTATACTATATAAATGCTCGCAGACTGTTTCTCTGAGTCTACGCTCATTTTTTTTCCAATGTAAAATGAGGAACAAATTTGTCATTTAGCAAGGTAAACAACCATTTTTTGAATTACAGTTAATTTTACCCCTGTATGTCAACATAGAATTGTTGATTATTACATTATGTCCCAATTCCATATGTCTACAATAGGGGCAATTTTCACACTGATACATTCCTGGATTTCTGTTATTTATCACATTGCCCTTTCAAGTATGTTCTTCAAATTAGTTCCTTTCTTTAAAATAAACTTAGGTCGCATGCCTAATTTCCCCATTAATTCCTTGTCTTCATTTAATAAATTCCAATTTTTATTCACCATGTCTTTGAGATAAATAGTTTCCATATCGAATGTCATTACAAATCTCATATTATAGTTGGTCTCTGATCTTTCTCTTTTCCCTATATTATCCTGGGGTGTGCCCATGACTTGTGAATTCGGAGAATTATTACTCCTTAGTCCATTTAATATTGGTCTATATACCCCATTACTTCTTTTGAGTTTTACCTCTTGTATTAATTCACCTAATAATACAAAAGGATAAGCTCATCTCAGGAACATTTGTTTAAGGTGTAAACATTCACTGTCAAAATCTAAGTCGGTGGAAATGATTCATGCTGCCCTTATGAGTTGTCTCTTAACTACTGATCTTTTTTGGTAGTGGGGGTGGGTGCTTGTATAATGTAGGAAGGTATTGGTATATATTGCCTTCCTAAATATCTTGGCAATATACCTTCCTTTGTCTTCCTCCTTACTTAATTCTACATCCAAGAAGGAAATCTTATGTTCTTGGAAGTTGTGGTAAACTTGTAGGAATTGGGTAGTGGTATTAAGGTACTGTACTAAGTTATTAGCTTCTAGTTTGTTCCCTTTAATTATGACAAAATTGTCATCTTGCTATCATGTAAAAAAATGAATTTTATTACATACCATCTGATTATCCAAAGTGAATTTGTGTTCCCAATAGGACATCGCTAAGTTGGCGAAACATGGTGAACCCGTGGTGAACCCGTGGCTACCTCAGTGATTTGTAAATAGTTGACAGAAAACACCAGGAAGGACCCTGTTGACCAGAGATGGTAGAGTCAAATATACAGACCAGATACATGAATTTGACCTAGGTTTCGTCTTTATTATATAGACTTCTTCAGAATATGAACACATTTAACCACTCCATTTATGTTATATACACTCATACACTACAACAAATACATCCCACCCCTTCAATTACCCTATCAGACAAATCTCAATCTAACAAGCATATCCTAAATCTAACTTCATTTACCCTTCAAAGTAAAAAAACTATACTTTCAATCCATCTCCACAATATTGTGTTACATATCAAAATGTGTTAAATACACAAAATGTAAATGTAAAATAAACATTTTCATATACAACCAACTAAACACTGTTTATGACACCCAATGTTCTTAAATTGCATAACAAAATAATATCATAATGTCTAAAAAACAACAATAATAGTTAATCATATAAAAATATAAAATTAACTTTCACGAATTTTGTTAAGAAATTTTAAAAATTCTTTCTGGAAAACACCATTCCATAACAATAAGAAATAAAAAAACTTTCTTAAAATCTTTTTATAAATAACATTTTCAACCCAAGATGTGTTTTAATTTTAATAGGGGCAATATGCTTATGCTATGATTAATTCCTGGAAATACTGTAGCATTTAATGCCAATTGCCATCTCATTTCACAAATATCAAGATGCATATCCAATAATGCACCCTGACCATCCATTTTTATTTGCTGTATTACACAAAATCTAAATCTGTGCTCTGGATGTTGCTCTATGTGCCTAACTAGGGCATTAGTATTTTTCATGTGCCTAATATCCGGGATGTGCTCGCTAACTCTATCCCTGAACATCCTACAGGTTTTCCCTATATAAAAAGATGGACAACCTTCACATTTAGCCATATAAACAACATTTTTAACATGACAGTCAAAATGGCCATGTATACCAATAACCACTCCCTCAATAATAATTTTATCACCTGTAACAAGAATATATTTACAAACACTACATCTACCACACCTAAAAATCCCTTTACTCCTGTGTGAATTAACATTCTCCCAACTGGAGTTTGTAGCTGACTCAAGCAATTGTTTAAAAGACTTCCCTTTCCTATATACGATTTTTGGGGGGTTGTTCAATTTTCTCCATACGTTACTATCCAATTTTAATAACTTCCCATTTCTATTTATTATTCCCACTATGTAATTCACGTCATAATTGTAAGTAGTGATAAAATACAATGTTTCCCCCAACACTGGCATTAACATCAATTTCATTTTTTGTTATTTTTACTTCTCCAATAACTGTATTAACTTGCGCCCCCCCATTGTGGTAATCATTGGTTAAAATTGCCTTATAAACACCACTAATCCTCTTACATTTCACTTCCTCCATAATGGATGTTGCCAAGTCTATTTTAGACTTGAAATTATTTGTGAGGAAGTTAAATTTGAATTTTTTTTAGGACAAGCTAGGATTGAAGATGAATAGTTCAGAATTCCTAGTTTGTACAACCCACCCTTGCATCACCTATTACATACCTTCGAAAGAGTGTATAAACTTGATTTTTGATTGTTACATACTAAAAAAAGAAGAGCAGGAGAATATAACTTTAACAAAAAAGAATGGGAAGCATTAAATAATTTAAAGACAGCCGAGGTTAGAGTTATGAAGCCAGACAGGGGGGGGGGGGGACTGGTGTTCATGGATACTGACGACTATGAAAATAGAGTTGAACACATTCTATAAACAGAATCTTACCAACAAGTGTCATTGAATGAAGTAAATGTGGCAAACCGACGTATTAGAATTTATATCAATGACTTATTTATTTAGGGGAAAATAGACATCAAGGTATATAATTACATGCACATACTTACACCTTTAACACCAGTCATGTTCGGAGTCCCTAAGATCTATAAGGACCTCCAGAATCCATCATTGAGACCAATAGTGGATGGTAGAAATTCATCTTCTTATGCATGTGCCAAAGTAGTAGATGCTATTTTGAAAAAATATGTAACATCTGAAAGGCAAATTTTTAAGGACTCCTGGACATTTTTGGAGATAATTAACTAATTGGAGTACAACAGAAATTTTAACTTCCTCACTGTAGATGTAAAAAATCTTTATACATCTATACCCCATGAACAGGGTATAGAGTGAGTTTCTAGCATAATGAGGAACAAGGGTGCCCCCAATGCAGAGATTACCCTAGTAGAGGAATTATTAGACATTATATTGACTAATAATTTTATTCTTTCCAAAAAACGTTACTATTTACAAACCACTGGAGTAGCCATGGGTTCACCATGCGGCACAAGTTTCGCCAACTTAGTGATGTCCTATTGGGAACAAAAATACATTTTGGATAATCAGGAGGTATGTAATAAAATTCATTTTTTTACAGGATACCTAGATGACATTTTTGTCATAATTAAAGGGAACGAACTAGAAGCTAATAACTTAGTACAGTACCTTAATACCACTACCCACTTCCTACAATTTACCCACACTTTCCAAGAACATAAGATTTCCTTCTTGGGTGTAGAATTAAATAAGGAGGAAGACAAAGGAAGGTATATTGCCAAGATATTTAGGAAGGCGACATATTCCAATACCTTCCTACATTATACAAGCGCCCACCCCCACTACCAAAAAAGATCAGTAGTTAAGAGACAACTCATAAGGGCAGCATGAATCATTTCCACCGACTTAGATTTTGACAGTGAATGTTTACACCTTAAACAAATGTTCCTGAGATGAGCTTATCCTTTTGTATTATTAGGTGAATTAATACAAGAGGTAAAACTCAAAAGAAGTAATGGGGTATATAGACCAATATTAAATGGGCTAAGGAGTAATAATTCTCCGAATTCACAAGTCATGGGCACACCCCAGAATAATATAGGGAAAAGAGAAAGATCAGAGACCAACTATAATATGGGATTAGTAATGACATTCAATATGGAAACTATTTATCTCAAGACATAGTGAATAAAAATTGGAATTTATTAATTGAAGACAAGGAATTAATGGGGAAATTGGGCATACGACCTAAGTTTATTTTAAAGAAAGGAACTAATTTGAAGAACATACTTGAAAGGGGCAATGTGATAAATAAAAGAAATCCAGGACTGTATCAGTGTGAAAATTGTCCCTATTGTAGACATATGGTAATAATCAACAATTCTAAGTTGACATGCAGGGGTAAATTTAACTGTAATTCAAAAATGGTTGTGTACCTTGTTAAATGACATATTTGTTCCTCATTTTACATCGGAAAAACCAAGCGTAGGCTCAGATAAAGATTCTGCAAGCATTTATATAGTATAAGTAAAAATAAAATGGAAACTGCACTAGCTAAACATGTGTCATTACACCCTGACCATAGTTTTAAATTCCGTGTAATAGAACAAGTAACTCAGAACCCAAGAGGTGGCCCTATTGCACTTAAATTAGATAGGTTAGAATTATTATGGCAAGTACGCCTTAATGCATATAACCATCCAGGGCTTAATGATATGTGTTCAATAACATGTCTATTAAAGTTAAAAAATGTAATGAGATAGAATGTTTTATTTATATATATATATACACACACACACACACACACACACACACACACATATATATATATATATATATATATATATATATATATATATATATATATATATTTTTTTTTTTTTTCACATATATACTGGTCGTATTTTTCATATATAGTTTTATATATATTTTTACATATTTATTTCTACATACATTTTTCACACTAGTTAAGAATGTCATACATCAGTAGTAATTATAATTACTCATTTAAATATATATGTTTAGATTTTATAGTGTAAGTTCATGTTCCTTTAAATTGAAAGCTTTATGTCATGTGACTACTTGAGGAGGGATATTTAAATGTGAAGGAAATTTTCTTTTTTTATCTGATGAAGTTCAATTATTTTGTTGGACGAAAAGTGCTTTATTAAAACTTGGATTTATTTCTTGTCTTGGAAGTTGCCTTGTTTCCTTTCCTTTTTGGACTTGAAGTTTGTGTTTGTTCATGGGATGAAGCAATCTGTATTTCTCGATCCAAATATGGGTCCCAGGAGAAAAAAACCAAGACAGACATAATAAAATGTCATCAGGAAGTATAATGCGTGGATATGACCCACTCCTGTATTCCCATCCTATATCAGTCACTGACATTATTCAGCCTTTGTTTCAATCCTTGCTACTTGAGATCCTTTATCACCAACCTTTATTCCCTTTGTACTTTAAAGTGTATCTCTTTTCCTGTTTTTTGTTGCCTAGTACTCATTTTCTTATGAAACTATCCCAGTGAAGTATCATGAAGTTTTTCCACTGCTTCCCAAACTCTCCTGCACTGATCAGCATCTTTTAGAGGCAGACTGTTTGTTATACTAATTAACATTTTATCCTGGTCTTGCTTACTCCATCTGTCATCACAGACACTGAGGGAACCACTGAGATTTGTAGATCTGTCCTTGCTCTCTGTAAAGATGTGACTACTAACTTCAGTGCAATATGAGCTTGAGAGTCCATGTTTTCCATGCTGCTTTGCACCTGCGCAGTCTAGCTACTCTCCTTAATAACATCAATATGTATCATCCCAGCTATCTCCAACAATCTGACCCAGTAAGTCGTATCCTGCCAGACCACTATTGGGGTAGGCTGATACTGAATATGCACTGCCTCTCCTTCTTTCCTTCCAGAGATGACACACAGCTGGATCCAGCTACATTGACTCTTCATAGTTGAGGAGTCTTTCCACAATTTGCTGAACCACCCATTCCTTAAGCTTAAAATCTTTTGCAATTCACAGGTGGATGGAACATTCTATCTTTTCTTATATTTGGCTTCTCCACATGGTGTGCCCTTTCCACCCAACCGTCCAGAGTGGGGGAAGTCCTTTATGAAAACTGATAGCCATGTTTCAATAAAGCACATTGGATCTTGCCCTTATAAATCTTCATGAAAATCTGTCACTCTGAATCTTACTGACCTGGACCTGTTTTTTCACTTATTCCTCTTTACTTCATAATGTTGCCATAGTACTCCAGAGTGATATGTCACTCTTCTGCCACTTCAGTCTGTTCACTACTTGAGAGACATTGTCATTAATCTCTTTAACCGATGTCTTAGTCCCATAGATTTTCTTTTCTTGTCATTTAATTATTTTCTCATGCCTCCGCCTATGTTGGAATGACACTGAGCTGTCTGAGAATATCCATCCCTGTAGTTTTGCATACTTTTCCACCTGCATATGATAAGTACACTCTTTTGCTTACATCCCAACACTTATTAGCCTAAACTCTCCCTCTACCACTCAGAAAAATGTTAATGTTTATAAAATTCCAGGGATGGAGTTAATTGTTAGGCTGGCCTGTCATTCCTAAGTTTGTTCCAGAGTGCCTCCCATAAGCAATCAGTTTACCTGTAATATACACTAACTTTCTGCAGTGGCAAGCTTATTTACTAGAAACTGAAGAAGTTAAGCAGAATCAGCATCTGTGAGCTGACAAATCATAAAAAAGCTTAAACAAATTATTTTTTTATCTACTAGTCTAGACACGTTTTTCTTAAAGCATTTGAAGTGATCTGTGCCTGCATGTATATAGGCAGTGGGAGGTTATATTGTGCAAAATACAAGAAATAGGCAATGAGGACAGTTCTTGTGTTGATCTAAACAAGTAATAGGTCAGCTGGGAAGGGATGGAAACAGACGTTGTGGTGCTGCAATCAAGAACAACTTGTGCTAACCAAGAAGGTCAACCAAAGGTTACATGAATACAACATCAACAATATGGGGTTTGTAAGTGTCTTCCACTATGACTTGTTAAGTTACAGCTCCATGAGGAATCAACTTCTTGAAAATAACTGGTCGGAAATCAGCACAATGGAAACATTTATTGTAAATGTTTTTTTTACATATGAGCAAGCCACCCTAAACTGGGAGCTGAGTAAGTGAAAAACACACTCCTTTAATGCACAAGTTTAGCTCTTTCATCCTGGTAAACAGACATCTACAGAACAAAGCAGCAAATCACTTAATTCTAACACACACAGACACACACACAGACACACACACACACACACACACACACACACACACACACACACACACACACACACACACACACACACACACACACACACACATCTACACTTTCCCAAGATGCAGTCAAAAGCAAGCTAATCTATTCAGTAATTTATAAACTGTCTACACTAAAACCATTAATAAAAAAAAAAATCCAAAAATTAAAATTAAATTTCAAAATAGGAACCTTCCACAAAACAATAATCAGTGTACAATGCACAATATACAGCATTCCTTCAATCAACTTGTGTTAAAAACACATATTATGGTATAGTAATAAAACACACTATACGTGTTACATAAAATAAGATTCTTTTAACTTTAAACACTACTCATTGAAACATTATCATTCAAGCCCTAGCCCTCAGTTGCATTGGTTATCAGCTGCTATTTTAGTTCTTTTACTACAAGCACATCATCTAACGGACCACCCCTGATATCAAAAATAACATGGTCAATACTGTTAAACTTAAGGCTGTCATGTAACCTAAGATGCTTAAAGAGTGCATTAGGTTCATCCTTGTTCTTAATATCATACAGGTACCTATAAATCCTAGCCTTTAAAAGTTGCATAGTTTTCCCTGAGTAAAAGCTATGACATTGTTTAGTACATTATGTTAATCTTTGTTCTTAGTATCATACAGGTGCCTATAAATCCTAGCCTTTAAAGGTTGCATAGTTTTCCCTATATAAATGCTAGGACATTGTTGGCACTGGGCAGCATATAATACCCCTTTGCTAAAACAGTAATATTTTTGCTGTAAATTCACTTTTCAGTAATCTTTAATGTGAAAAAAAAAAGAATCTTCCAAAATGGAGCTGCATTGTTTCCAGTGTCCACATTTTTTCATACCACCAATTTCAGCTTTAGGGATAGTACTTTCAAACAATACCTTGAAACAAATATCCTTCTTGTATACAAATTTTGGACGTGTCCTGATCATTCCTAAATACTCTTTGTTAAATAAAAATGTAGACCAATTTTTATTAATTACTGCCCTAATATCATGAAAATCTAAAGTATAAATAAGAATAAAAGCTTTTTCATGTGTTTTTGTTCTATCTACATCCATGCCTTTGTTGTTAATTTACCTCCCCCCCAGCAGAGGATAAAATACATCCTTTTCTCTTTTTGTTTCTACCTTATTCAAAACCAGGCTAATAGAATTACTCATGTACCCTTGAAGTTCAAACATAGAAGTTAGTTTTGAGCATTAATGGTTAAACGTCTATTGTGAGATCAATTTAATTTTAATTTTTGGATTTTTATTCACTGCTTTGTTCTGAAGAAGTCCATTTACCAGGACAAAAGTGCAAAATGTGTGTATTAAAGGAATGTGTTTTTTGCTTACTCAGTTCCTGCTTTATTGTTTTATTGTCTTGGTTCAAAGTGGTATTGTTGTATTTTAAAGTCATATATACCAATTTCACAGCTGCACAAACATGAAGAAGGGAAAAATCTCCCCAAAGAAAGAAATGATTACCAGTGCACACTTCAAAACCACCCCAGCTGTGATTTCCTGTAGAAAACAAGAACTGGGAGTTCATCGTCTGTGTGTTGTGCTCAGCAAGTTGTTTTGTCATGGAGTTTGTTCTTGATGAGTAGTACAGCAGCCCAATAAGTGAGTGTGCAAAATGCAAAACATTTTTTTCAAACATATTTGTGTTGTAAGAAGTTCATTCCATGTGATGATTTTTTCAAACGTATTTTATTTGTAATATGTTTATTTCATGACTCTGAAACATAAACTGCTGAAGATAATAACAGACATTTTTTATATAGCAGTGTGCAGGCACTTTTGAGAAGCAGCTGTCAGATTTATTTATCAGAATAACCTGTTAATGGCCAGATATTGTAATGATTAATATACAGATACATTTTCATATGTCCTGTTACATGAAAAGGGATGATATTTAGATTAATTTGCCAGATTAAACAGATCTAGTTAATTGCCATATACAGTGACTTTCTCCATTAGAACTGGCAAATAATCAAGTGATGTATACAGCTTCTTCCGAACATTTCATTGTACTATATATTTCCAGAAGTGTTCTTACCCTTGATGTTATTACCCTGTTTTGAAATTTCTCATTTCATTTCTTTTTCCATGTGTTTGTATGTACCTTACTCTTTCCCTCTGTCTCTGTCTCAGCTTAGTTGATATAATGTTTCATCATCTATTCAGTTGACAAAATTTGTCCGACTAAGTAAAATGTTGACAGGTATGAAAGATTTGCACAATTTTTGTGGTTGGAGAAATGCCCTGTCTCCAATATTGTGTGATCTTGAAGTTAGTACATAATTAGCAGGGGCTGTGAGTGGTGCAGGGGGGCTTGCCCCCCTACAAAACAAATTAGTTTTTCATTTTTTTCATAAAGTTTAATGGTGATTGCTTGGCACATGAGCAACAGCATGTCAGTGTTCATATCGATGTTGTGACAGTTGACATTTGGATGTCTCAACTCTGCTCAGTACCCCAATACACACACACACACACACACACACACACACACACACACACACACACACACACACACACACACACACATATATATATATATATGTGTGTGTGTATATATATATATATATATATATATATATATATATATATATATATATTTATATATGATTGCAGTTAACTTTGTTGAATAAGCGTTTAATCAACAGAATTTACTGCTGTCACATTTAGTCAAAAATTGTGTTTTTGAGTTTGGGAAGAGTCAAAATGCTTAATAGTAGCTGTTACTGTTGAGTGAGACATTTGCCTCTGTGAAGATAGTAGGGTTTTGCTTAAAGCTGTTTTTGAAATACCAAAAGCTTCCGCATTAGTCGTAGAGCTTTTTATGTGAGTGCTTGTAGTTTAGGGTTAAAATTATGTCTAGGGAAGGGGAGGGGATTGCTTTAATTTCTTGCATGTTTTTTGTTTGTTACTCTGTGCTGGTGATGTTGAAAGTAATAGTAGCTCTTATAATAGCAATACTTTAGCTTCCCAGGACTCATTAGTTAATCTGATCAGTTCTGAAGTCTTACAGATGGTACACTTGAATGTGAGAAGTATCTGTCTTAAAACTTCATACACTTGCAGTATCAGAATCATGGCTTAAGCGTTTCCTGTGTGATGGTAACACTGTATTCTGTGAATTCCTACAAAGCACATTTATGTTGTAATAGTTGGATTCAACCTTCTGGTTCATTGCAAGACAGGCTATAATTTCCAGTAGAATAGACTTTCGTGGAGTAATTTCCTGTGAAAAAAGACATACACCTTAGCTTGTAACACATAACTGCCTTTTAATATAATTTAATTAACAAACAGTATACTAGAATGTTCAATTATTTTGATATCTCACATCTCCTTGAAAATGCCTAGATTTGGATGAAAATGAGTAGTGAAGCTTTTCTATTACTACTTTTGCATTTTTGCCAGGTACAATGAACCTAATGGTCTGCTAAGGCAGTTCTGTAATCATTAACCTTTAGAACATATGTGTACCACGCATGGCAGGCTACATTTGCACCTCCTCCTTTCCATGATACCATGCATCTCTCTCCTTTACCTCAGGTTATATTCTGTCGCTATATGCATTCAGTTGCATGTCGAATGACCTTTTGCTGCACTGAGAATTTTACTTTTTGTGTTAGTTGAACTACTTATCCTTTTAAGACATTCCTATCTTCCATCGTTGAGGTCTTTTCCCTTAGAGTTTTTGTTCTTTTCTGTTATCACGCCTATTAAGTGTGACCGCAGCAAACAAATTACTCATGCCAACAGTCATGATAAATTTATTTACAGTTTAGGGTCACAACATTTGTCTCAGTCATATGAAGTGTGCAAGGTGGATTTGAGAGAAGAAGAAAGCCATTCTTTGCATATTTCTCAGAGCCTAATGTCAAAGAAAAGTCTGAACAGCACCCCTAATCTATTCGTATTGTGGTATTAGGGGATGGGCAGAGGGGCTATCTGTCTTCTGCTTTGCCTAGTTCTACAGTGAAGCAACCTTGCTTTTCCAAGTCTGTTCACTGATTTAAGAAAACTTTTTTTGTTAAATTGGATACATGGATTAAACAGTCAGCCATTAAAGTCAAATGTGCTAAACTGGTTAAGATAAAAGCCATGCCTTCCACTGCAGGATCAGGTGTTCAGGCTACAGCTACCAGGGAGTTTTGCAGCACCTTCTGGTCCATCTGAGATGGTGGTGAGTTCTACATCAGGTCTAGACTCTCCATGCATACCCCAGCTTCAGGATATTTTTCTTTTGTCATTTCAGTTTGGTGGTCTCCATTCCTTCATATCTTTAATTAGGTAGAGGTAAACAAAGTTGTTATGGAACTTCATCATCAGTCTCTCCCCATTATCATACTTTTGAGAAATGTGAAATTGGATTTGTTACAAGGGCACATTTTTCACTTCATCTTAGTGATTCTGTGGGTTGTTCACTTCAGGTACCAGAATGCCATCCTGTTAACTTGGATATGGCCTCAGTGGATGGGTTGGTACTGGTACCCCTGAGCATAAGGCCTTCTTCTTCTTTCTTCTTCTTGTGATGCCTCATGTTGGTAATATGATTTATGGTGTCTAACACTGCCTCAGCTATTAAGGCCTTTCTGTTCTCTACTACGCTTGCTCCTTTATAAGCTCTGATGTTGACATTTTACCTTCTATGCTGGCTATCCTGGCAGGAGTTTAGTTTCCTAGTGGGTAGGCACTGAGCTTGGTTCCTGCCCACCTAACACTGAATATACCAATGTTTTCAGGCTGATGGAGGCTTTTAGACATATCTGACTTGGGGGAATAACCATTTCCATTCTGTCATCAGCTACCTCAGCACTGGAGGGAACAGGCTTCACAAGAGAACAGGTCCCTTCTTCTGTCACATATCAGTTAGGGACCTCTAAATAGAGGACAGACAGCTTCAGAAAAGGATATTCTCATTTCCTGACATGGAAGAATATCTGGATATTCTAAAAAAGAGAACCAGAAACACTTTCTGCATTGATCTTATTATGGAAAATGATGATAAGTTTATTCCTTCTCCTTCTAATCTGCAAGGTCCTAAGTTTGGCAAAGTTTTTTTTTCCAAAATAGTATTTATTAAGTTCAAATACTCAAAATACAAACCATTAAACTGATTCTGTGAATAGTAACATGTCAACCACACATGAATAAACATGTATGTACAAATAAGCGACAAGATATGTACTAATGATTCTATGAATACCATATCTTATTAAGTAGTAGTGTTTGCCTTCCTCTGAAATGCAATATTCCAGGTAAATCTGGTATGTGGAAGATAAGAGCATTGACCAGAATTACATAAACGTGGACCAATACAGTCATGTATTTTCAGTAGCCTTGTAGTATTTAACCTGTCAAAAATGTTTATGCAAAAAGCAATGCATTTCTTTGCTTCAGTCTGCTATGGGCTGTTCTGAGTACTTCAGGATAACAACTACAGTAATGCTACTACCTCTGATTATTGCAGAAAGTTTCTTTGGTATTAGTAGATTGTATTTATTGATATCAACTAGCCAGAAGGTGCTGCTAGAAAAGACTGATGCAGTATATCCTACTGCCCAGACCACTGAGTGATAAACGTTAACACCCCCCCCCCCCAATGGTTGAGTATGCCTCTCAACCTCTATGCACAAGAAATCTGGACAAAGCCACAAATAATGGCAGAGCAAATGCCCAAAATCAGGGACAGATTTTAAACATTGATATAAGCATAGAAATTTATTTTCTGAAGGATATGAAGTCCTAAGCTGAAATGTATGTTATTATTTAATGGTGACAATCGTAAATGATTTTCCAGAAAATTACAAATTTATGAAGACAAACCAAAATTATAAGGCAAAAATGTGGCCAGTTGTTAAGCAGTGCTAACCACTTACAAATCATATGTGCTGTTCTATTATGTGATAGCTGGCTAGCATACATCACTCTACCCATCATTATAATGTATGTGATATGGTGTAAAATCTATCTGGTCAGAAGACAATCAGATACAAGTCAGATTTAATCCTTAATATAATATGATGCCTGATATCACAAATAAAAAGAAATGGAGACACAGCTAGATGTAATCCAGTAGCATTCCATGATTTAACACACCCAAGACACAAAAATCTAAGTTGCTTAGAGACTGTTTTATTTATAGTAAATTTTACAAATGCACCTCTTTTAGGTAAGCATTGTAACATTGGTATGCTGTTGTTAAATGTGAGCATTTAAGTAGTTTGAATGTTCATTTGCTATTACTTGTTTGTATTTGTGTTACTTGTGTCTTACATAAGTATATTTTTCTTGAGTAGAAGCTAAACCTATATACTCCATGTTTAAATAAATTAAATGAAATAAAATAAAACAACCTAGGAAATGTGTCAGCTGAGGTGGAGCTGATCATCCACAGGCACCCGGGCAAAATGGCTCAAAAACAAACCAAGCATCATACAGTTCAGTTATCCAGGACGATAACACATTTTGGCAAGTAATAAATGAGAAGATAGAATATTTAAATGTAGTTGCACAAAGCTGACTAGTGATTAAATGATCATAGTACTTCCTGATTAGGTGAGCTAACCAATTATCTGAAATCACTACATGGGGTAAGAATTTGACTGGTAGCGGCTATAGTTCGTACTACTAGTTTTTGGCTACAGTGGTAATAACCCAAGTCATTCCTCATTGACAGTTCTGTAAGGGAATGAAAATTACTGGAATACTGTATGAGTCGTTAGCCAAGCAGCCTGTAGGAAAACTTTCACAACTGCCAAACTTCTTTGAAAACAGCCCACTGAAGCCAATGTCATTATTTATTTAATTTGTTTACTGGGAAAGTCCGATTTGGAATTATGCCAATTTTCAGCGGATGCCCTGGGAGAAATGCTCCAGACACATGTCTTTGTAACATTTATGACTGAATTGTTACAGCAGCATGCTTAGTATGGGGTTAGAGGTCCAAAGTTCCAATAATTTCTCATGAGAGGCTGGTGGTTGGAACTGTATGTGTCATGTTTAAAATGTATTTTTGATCAAAACATTAAAAAAACATTATATCATTCAAAAATATGAAATCTTTGAGTCATTTGTATGTAAGGGGGTCTGAAGTCCATTAAGACAAGTTGCCCCTGCCTTGCTCTTTTCCTTCTCATTGCCCTGTCCTAATGGTCAGTGTGTCCTTCCCCTTTTGATTCCTTGTCCGGGTTTCTATGCTGCCAGCCTTAGCTATCCTACTCTGCTCTCTCTGATCTACACAAGAATCTCTATACTCACAGTCACATAGCTGTTCTTGGCCTTAATTCTTGTTGGTTTCCAGTATCTGGCCTATCACTGGTTTGCTCATCATTAAAGCTGATTCCTAGAATGACTGTTGCCAAATCCCAAGATATGTTTATTATTAAGCATTTAAGTTTCTCATCTCTTGTGTACTTGGATGGGGTAAAACTTAATGTTTTCTCAGAACTCTTTCTTACTGCAAGAAGTTCTTGCTGCTCTACTATTGGGAGGTTGGCATAATGTTAAGGTGGTTACCTTACAGACACAAGGTGTGGGGTTTGATCCTGACATGAGGTAAATGGCTAGGCTTAAAATGGCCTACAATGGCAGTTAGCCTAGTTCTAACTTATGAAGCTATTTTGTAGGAAATGCAATGCAAACAAGGGATATAAGGTTGGATCCATGGCTTATATGGGGCATAAATATCCAGCAATTCAAGATTTAGTCCCACCAGTCAACAATATGCAGGTTCAGTTGTAAATTCAACATGAACTTTAATTAATCTCTTACCTTTATGCTTAAACTTCACTGAATAGTTTCTCATCAAATTCACATGCAATTTGGTCAGCAGTTTATACAATCCTACTAAAGAATCTTAGATAAAATCAGAACCACAGCAACTATACATAATACTCATTTCCAGCATAACACAGATGTGTCAGTAGGCATATTAGTGAACTGATCCATTTCCTCTAGGAAGGAGTATATGTATAAGAGAGTATGTGTAGAAAGGTAAGGAATAAGCTAGCTGCCCATGTGGGCCATTTTTAAATCTAGTTGATTTCCCTTTCAAAGGTGAGACTCAAAACCTATACCTTGTGTCTTGAAGTAAGCACCTTAACCATCATTCCAACCCCTTTATTAAAAATGCATAGGTGCATAGGTAAGTATTAGGCTTGCAACTGATTGGTGTCCTGTCCCACACTGGGTCCCTGTCTTATGCCAACTACATGCCAGGGCAGGTTTTGACTTTCCTGCAACCCTGTATCGAATAAAATGAGTGAACATGAAAGAAAACAGTGGCTATTTAATCCAAGTGCAAGATTCAGTTCAGTCATGTGACATACTGCATGGTGCAACACAATATTCTGCATGTATATATCACTGATACAATGCCTCCATCAAACATTTTAGCTGAGTTGTTTTTCTAAATTATGGCACCTGTTTTTTCTGCATGTTATTAGTATTGTGTGCTGTTGTAGGTCTACGTTCTGCAAATGTGTACCAAAATGTTTTATACAGAATCTCAGCTGAATTTAGGCATTCATCTTTTATGGTTACACAATCTAAAAAACTTTAACATACACTGCAGGGCAAGTTGTAAGACAAGCATTCAGGACTAGATGTTATAACTAATGTCAAAAAAATCCAAAACATTTAAAATATACAGGTATTAAAAGACCATCAAAGGATGCTACAGGGACATCATCTTTAATCTAGGGAGTAAGTGAGATCCGTGGGGTGGGTGCATGAGACGCTAAACAATACTTGCTAGAGGTACATTTAAGCATCATTGCAAGCACCAGTGCCTCCCCAGTCAATAGATTTGGTGGACGTATCACTAAAACATCAGCTGCTCTAAGAATAGCAAATAAGGTTTCTTAAATGACCACTTTGTTCTAACCAGGCGACAATACAGATAGTACTGGGCAGGGTGATATAATTAAGTGCCATGTACTGGGCAACACCATGGGCCCAGAAATCTGTACATTCCGAAGATGTTCAGCGCTGCAAACATAAAGCCTAAGAAGCACTGCATTGCAAAAACACTATAAGACTGGTATGTTGTTGATTGTACATGTCAGCATTGTAAGTAGCTTGTTTGTTTTTAATTGCTATTGCTGTGCTTGTATTTGCATTGCTTACATTTATTTTGTACATTTTGCACTTAATTCCTTGAAAACAGTCAACACCTGTAAACTCCAAATTTAAATAAATGAAATGAAATGAAATGAAACTACTTATAAAAAGTGTCAGGCTCATCAAGAGAGGTCAGTGCATGTACCACTAAGGGTCTATATCAGTGCATGTACTACCAAGGGTCTATATCAGTTTGTTGCAATGCAGCTGCAGAGAACACTGGATCGTCGACCCTCATTCAGCGAAAATCATTTCAGCGATTTGCTGAATTTACTGAGGGCAAGTAAACACTTGCCTTACAGCACAACTTTGCTCTTTGCTCCACTGTAGTACAATCTTGGAGTTGGTATATATAGTTAGGGGGTGTGGGGGGCAAAGCCCCTCACTTGGTTGGGTTGGATTTGTTTAGCTGTTTGCCCATTGTGCTGTAGCATAAGTATTTACTTGTTCTTGGTAAATTCAGCAAATTGCTGAAATGAGTTTCTTTGAATGAGGGTCGACGATCTGGTGTTCACTGTAATTGCATTGCGACAAACTAATATAGACCCACCACCAATAAATGGTTATTAGAGGTTATCATGCGGGATCAGATGTTTAATTTTGTAGATGTTCAGAAGAGCTTAACATACAGACTATACTTTAAATGTCACTTTCCTCATCCATGGCAGCAGGCAGTCAAGGAATCCCTGCACTGCCAACTCTTCAGACAGGACAAACACACTCTCTGTGTTAGGCTGACCCTATGACAACTACAACCTATCCAGAAAAAGATGTCTTTTAAGCACTGGAAATTATCTACATAAATGATGTATTCATCTTTCCTGTGAATGATAACAACTGAGTCCATATAAAACCTTGTAGAACTCACATTTCACTGGGTAAGTGAGTGAAAAATTTAGCTAGAAGGTCACATACTGGTATTTCCCTAAACTGGTAGAACTCAAACAACGCAATAACTATGGAAGTTAGCCCAGAGTGGGATCAAAGGTATTTCACCATGGTCAGCAGTGTTACATATAGAACAGAAGATGGAGGTGGAATGAGACTTCTGGTTTTTCACCATTAGGAGGTGTTTAACTGTGCTTAACGTGCGTATGGGTATGTAAAACTAAAATTAGATGGATCTGAAATAGAAAAAAGATAGTACTCCAGCAGTACATTATTTATTTATTTAGCCTTTCACATTTTTTACTGGGAAAAGTCTGAATGAGCCAAACGGATCACATTTTCAGTAGTGGCCCAGGGAGAAAAGCATCAGTTACTTGAAATACATAATCAAAAAATAACAAAGATGTATTAAATGGTAGAATATAGATACAATGTAGATACAATAACCAAGCAAAACATCAGAAATAGCTGAGTATAGCCAAAATTTTTACACAAACCGAAAGGCAGACACTATATTCAACAGAAAGTTGAAAGAAAAGCAATTAATTCTGAAGACTCAGAACCATGACAGGTTCTATTAATGATTTTGGCTAAATGTGGAAAAATTAGATGAAGGTAGTGTTTTGTTGGGGTGAAAGTTCAGCCTGAATTGGAACAGCTTTAGAGCCATGATTTAGATAGGAATTATTTTTGTGTGTTTAATGGCATGACAAGGCATGAGATACATTACTTTCCTAGTAGTATTTTTAATAAATGATAGGTCAGAATGTTTCCAGATCATGGTGATCTTGGAGGATCAAGACACATTTTTTAACAATAGTGGTAATCATTATATCTTTATAACTCAGTGGAAAACATGTTGTCATCAGAGATGATGTCATGATTTGGAAATAGGTCACAAAAATTCCAGACTTGATATTGCAACCTCATTTGCTTTTGGGTATAGGTGATAGTTGCTGGATGAATAGAAGAGATCATTTATATTGTAAAATAAAATAAAATAAAATAAAAATGTAGTAATTTTTACATTACCAAACATAGAGTGCACAAGTAAACACAACCTTGCTAAATCACAAATTGGCCAAAGTAACTCTAACCTGTGGAACATGTTTATTCTTGTTTGCTTATGTAATCATTGTCAATATTCCATTTGTAACATGTTTTGTTGTTTCTGTTTACCTTGAAGCTTTTCTCCCCGGGCCTTCGCTGAAAATGGACATGCATCCAGTCGGACTATCCCAGTCAACAAATGTAAAATAAAATAAATAAATAAATAGTTTTTCTTGACTTATCTAAACTTTAGACCAACAGTAGTCAGGAAGCATTATGCCTGGGAGAACGTCAAATCTTATGAAAGCATTCAGGAATAAACCTTGTCTA
The DNA here is from genome assembly GCF_019279795.1 of Protopterus annectens. NCBI lineage: Eukaryota > Metazoa > Chordata > Ceratodontiformes > Protopteridae > Protopterus > Protopterus annectens. Next base: position 1,583,285,719 of record NC_056728.1, on the reverse strand, counting down.
ATGTGGGAAGTCTTATCAGCAAAAGAAAAAAAACCCATCAAGTTACTTCCTCGCACTCCAAGGCTGAATAAGCATTATGGTTCAAAAGACACTAGACTCAAGACTCCAGAGTCTGCTCATGAGTCACATCGGTATGGCAGAATGACTGGCTATTGCAGAAATCTCACAGGACAAGAAGTTTGTCCTCTTATATTATGTTTATGACTGGCAGACAGCATAGTGATTTACCTGTCTTCAGGTCAGTGCGTGATCTCCTCCATATATTCCAAAGTTCTAGATCATACCAGCAACCGTGAATTAATGTATTAGCTAGGGCTGTATGGATCAAGGAAAACTAATTTTCAGTTCGAGAGATGGTCAGTTTATAGATTTGCACCAGTGACACAGATCTTCTGAATTCTAGAAGTTGATCCAAAAGCACTAGGCTTAGCCACTGTTTCAGTATTAACATTCTTTAAATCCCTGAAATTGTTTAGCTCGGTTTGGCATGACCTGATGGAATCATGTCTGGAGCATTTCTCCCTTGGCCACTGCTAAAAATTGGCTTCATTCCAAGGCAGACTTTCCCGGTAAGCAAATGTTAAATAAATAAATTTCATGATTAGAACTTGAAAATAGCTGCACTTGCAGATCTGGAATGATCACACCAAGCTGATGCACCAAAAATGTCCTCTTATGGAGAAAACACAGGAAGCAGCCTCACCAAAACCAAATTCCTCCATAATCTGGAACAATTCCATGGTGATTTTAATAGTGTTACCAATGACAATGATCTTAAAATTACCCAGTACGAGACAGTCTGAATGACATGATATAAAGTGAACAATGACATCGGCAAACTTTTTCAGAAAAAATCGTCAAGGAACCTGATACATTAGGAGATATTCACAAGTTGTTTCTCTTCCAGGAACTTACTGAAATTAATTGGTGGCCCTGCTTGGAATCTGAACCATATCAAATCTATTTCAAAAACTAATGACTACACCACCATCAGTGTTACTAGGACAGTGGATCACAGAGAAACTGTATGGAATGACAGCTGCCCAGATTAGCTTATAGTTTTGTTTTAGACAAGTCTCCATTAGAATCTCCAGGCTGCCTTCCACAATTGGTTAGAATTTTTTACAGCCTTGTCATGTACTAATCTAACATTTATCAGTGGTGCCCTAGGCTGTTTCCTTTGGTCACAAGTCCTGCCTAAAGGTTGACAATGAAAAAAAACAGTGTTGACAATGAAAAAAAAAAAGACTTACTGGCTATTGCTTAAAGTTAGGAAGGATCATACTGTCTAGACAATTTCATCTGAAATTGATACTTGGAATCTGTCAGATAGCTGAGAGCACATACTACCAGAGTACCTACCAGCCACAAGTGACTCCCACAGACAGAAATGGTTTAAAGTTGTTGTCCAATCATACTTGCCAGTCATCCAGAAGTTCACAGGGATTTCTGCTTAGTCCCCAACCCTGTTGCCACATGGGTGATTGCTGCATGTTCTGCTGGGCCTGCTTGTTATGTATATCTTTCAATGGATACATCAAACTGCCAGGCATCTCCTGGCAATTCATATATGAGATTGTTCTGGTGCTTCCTGATGCGGTCTTTCAGTCTCCGCTAGGTGTCACTAGTCTGTCAGTCCAAGCGGCTTTCCTTTTCCCAGGAAGAGACAGAAGGCATTAAGTATTCACTCCCTCCCTTCCCAGGGATCTCCTTCAGTTCTTGGGTTACTAATCATTCCTTGGTCATATGAGTTGCACTCATGGCTATACCCTTTACACTAGAGCTTTTAAGGAAGCCAAATTGTCTACAGGAATTAAGAATATACGGTGGCAACAAGATCCCATTTATAATATAAAGAGAGAAAATAATAATAGATGCCATCAAAACAAGGTTCAGTACCTGACAAAATGTAACAGTGTCAGTGGTATTATATAATATACAGCAGAACAACAATCTACATTTCCAAACATAATGGGCAGTTTTTCAGAGTGCTATACTCTGATATTATCAATAATAAATAATCACAATATAATATCTTTGAAGAAATGATTTGACTCAGAATCATAAATAAACCAAAAATTTATCACACATTATTTAAAACAGTATGAAATAAGATTAAACTTATTTCCGCATTTTTTAAATAAACTTAAGCTTACTGCAATAACAGTGCATGATGCTAAAAAAATACTGCAATTGTAACATATTCAAAAGTAAATAATGCAGATTTGTAAAGGATAAATAAATACACATTTTTTAGAAGATCAGTAAGTTTTTAACTAGGTCATAAATATTATTAAGTAAGCACCAGCCTATTCATGGACTAACTTGTTACATGTTAGACAACATTTATCAGACCGTTTGATGGGTTCCTAGAGTAACAGGCAGAATAATAAGATTAAACTTACCTCAGCATTTTCTGGGACACTTTATATGCTTAGCCTTTTAGTTTGATGTGTCATAACTCAGCAATATCTAAATTAACCAGGTTTGTTTGAAAAAAATAAAATAAAATGACCTGTTAACTAAATCTTAAAAATGACTGACAAATAATTTAAAGTGTTCCTTTTTGATACCTACTCATGTGTAGATACTTCTTACAGGACAGGCTAGAAGAAGCTGAAAAATCCTGTAAATGTGTAGATTGTAAAATTGTCACAAATTATTCAGTATCCAATAGCCCATGTAAGTCATGTAACCAATTCAACCATTCAGCCAAATTCCAGTCAAGATGAAGAAGCTCTAATTTATTGTTTGACAACCAAGTTGGTGGATGGGACCCTTTCCAGCCATGAGCTGGGTGCAGAGCACAAAGCAGTATAATCAAAGTACAATGCAATAAATAGCGAATAATATACTCATTATAGAATGAATAAAGAATAAATGTCATCTGAAATTACAGAGTGAGTGCAACATTAAAAATGTAATATTTGAAGAAAATAAGAACTCAAGCTTGTAAAACACATCAGGCATATAAATGTTACAAATGCAAATCAGTATGTGACAAATTATTGTAGGCAAACATTGAATAGCATGGAAAAAAACTCAATGTAGGGCAAACAAAAAATAATGAGCATGTTATAACGGAGACTTCAGCTAAAGTACAGTTAGTATAGTAGTTAAAGATGTTTATAGAGGTTTCTGCATATATAGAAGTTTAGAATGTAACAGTGCAGAAAATCCCTGACTAAGCAAGTACAGAATTGCTGTCACAAGTATTCACTGACTGTAGGACTAAAAGCCAAAGAAGAAGAGACAGGGCAGGAGAAGAGTAAGGTGAAGAATGTAAAGCAAAAGTGTACAAGGACAAGAGGAAAATAGGAACAGAGGGGACATATGTGGAGCAAGGATGCGTCCAGCACTAGGTGACCTAGGCAGCTGCTTAGGGCCCCATGTTGGCAGGGAGGGGCCCAGCCACAACATTAAATTAAAAAAAGAAAACTTTCCTTACTTTTTTGAGTGATCTTGGACTGTCATTTTAAGAATTAAAAAAAAAAAAGTTTTCCTGTGACCACATACTCCTTTGGCCACATGCACGTCCTGCTGCTTTGAGAGTTGCTGAACAAAAACTACTAGTACAGCATTTATATTTTCTGTAATTATTCTGCTTTATTCACTGCACTAAAGAATGAATTAATTCATTAACAGGCTGGAATTGTGTAATATAGTCTAAACGTGTTTCATTTTAGTAATATATTTTTTCAGTATCTTCTTTAGAGCCTCCAGCAAATGCAAAGAGTTTTACATTTGTTAGGTCATACAGTCTGCATTATTTAGTCATAATCAGAACCATCTGATCTTCAACATCCCTTTTGTAACCATTGTTGCATATTATTGTGGTTCAGTCTTCTTTACAAGTTTGATTGTAAAGACTTTCTAAATTTAGTTAAAACTCATTAGTCTAGCAGTTCGCACAGAGGACCAAAGCTCTGCTTTGTTAATGAGATGCTTCCTGTTGCAAGGTCACAGGTTTTGAATCCTTCCACCTTCATTTACCTCTGTGTGACATTGAACAAGTCATTTAACCATACAATGCTTTGGAGCAATTGGGAATTTGTGTTAGGGTCCTAAATAGTCTTCAAGACTGCATGCCTAGTAACCATGAACCTGTTGTCATTGTTTGTCGGACATTTCCTATTGCATAGCTGATTTAGTTCAGGAAATGTTTGGGCAATATCAGCAGCACACTATTTTTAATGCAATGCAGGAAATTTATTCTTCATGAGTAGCGGGCATTACATTTATTGACGAAGTACTTAAATGTAGAGTTGTTTGCCAGCAGCAACTTCTACATTATTAACAGTACTCTTTAATGTGGCATTATTCAGATGACTTTTACTTCTGCAGAGATTGTGTATATTGATTTAATACATGTTATTAGATAGTTGATATTTCTTATGATCTTATAAATACTCTTCTATTTAAAATGTACTATACGTGGCTGGATCTGATGCTAGTGGTCTTTATACAATTTCATGCAGTTCATCCAAAGCTATCACTAAAGTACATGTAATGTATTTCTTTATAACAATGGGTGTACACAGTCAACAAAGTAGTTATAACTGCTGGTGGAGGTGGGGGCTATCTATGGATGAAAATGCGTTCTTATCAGGTCATTGTAAACAGCCTAGCTCTGCAGCAGTAGTCTGTGTGTGTGTGTGTGTGTGTGTGTGTGTGTGTGTGTGTGTGTGTGTGTGTGTGTGTGTGTGTGTGTGTGTGTGAGAGAGAGAGAGAGAAATCCTTTCAAATATGTGACTTTGGTCATTTTTATTCCTAATTTTTTGGAATTGATATCTGGGAAAGATGTTGTCAACAATGTAGCTATAATTGCTGGTTTTGGGGATGTCTATGGATGTAAACATACACATATCTGCCATTGCCTTGATGCATTTTCAATGAATGTGAGTTTCAAGGAAAGAGAAATTTACTGTTGCTTGCACTGTCTGTTTTCAATGTGAGACTGTTTTGTTTTCTTTTCATTAGCAAAATGCCATCAGTGTTTGTACTATAACATTTAAAATAGATTTATTAAATCAAATGTCTGTAAGCAATGAAAAAGAAAGAACACAGTATGCACACTGACAGGTTTGAACAGTGTTTATAGTAACTGGAGAGAGGCAGCCAAATAATGGGACTGGAATGGTTGCGGGGGGGGGGGCTTATCCATTATTCTGCCTAGGGCCCCATTTGGCTATGATCTGGCTCTGATGTGAAGTAATATGAAGAAAGAAAAAAAAAGATGGTTTATATTTACTTATATACATAATTTCTGTTTAACTTTACTTTTTGAAGAGGTGTGCTGACAGAAAATGATGGCTTAGTTAGAACCTTGCTAGTGGTAGGTTAGTGGGTTTATGATGTCTAGTCCTAATCCATATTATTGGAGCATTTGTGCCTTTTGCATGGTCATAAAGCTTTCTTCTAAAAGGCATTGTAATCACTAATTAGTATTATTTCTTGAGGAAAGTTACCCCAGTTGGTAGGTACAGTTTTGCTAAAGCTCATTCACTAAGAACAAGATTGAAGGAAGGCCTAACTAGAGTGAGGACTTTGTTGTCTTGACTATGAAGTGCGTAATGAGAGTTAAAGAGTAAAGCATGCCTCATTTGTAGTCTACCTTTTTTGAAAAGAGATACTGCGGTGTTCAAATTGTGGGGGCAGGGTAATATATCTACAGATAAAATTTAGGGTTGTTTGTATTAGTTTGGTATTATGGACTGAGGGAAGTGAGGTTAAAGAAAGTCCTGGGGATTAAATAAACTGCATGTAGGCATAAAGCTAAACCTACATGGAGTTTACATGTTTGCATGATGAGCAGGAGTGCTAATTGCATATGCATGCTGTGTATCACACTTACACTAATAGAAGCTCGGTTTCGTGGCCAGCAACAGTTTTGCCATCCAGAAAACTGTGTAAAGCAACATTGATACCTGTAGACATGAAAATCTGTTTCCTTACAGGCAAACTAGGTCTGCAGGATTGCATGGACAGCCACAATGACTACCAGGGTTTAATATAAAGCAATATACAGTTCTAATACATTATACGAAAGTATAATTAGTGCAGAGTAGTGTGCAAACCTGTTTGAGGCATACCAAATAAAAGTTTTGCTAGTGATCAGCTGGGGTACATAGATGCATTAGAAATAATTATTCAGGGAAAGCGTGTGTATTGAAAAGATACGCACACACACACACACATATTAATTGTAGGAATAAATACAAGGAAAGAGGACAGGTGAAACATGATAATGTACAGCCGATGAGGGCATGTCAATGTACATACACCACAAAGAGATAGCATGAACAGCAATCACATATCTACATGATACACCATGTACAGCTGTTTACAACTCCTCTATGTGTGTGTGTGTGTGTGTGTGTGTGTGTGTGTGTGTGTGTGTGTGTGTGAGAGTGTGTGTGTGTGTGTGTGTGTGTGTGTGTGTGTGTGTGTGTATATTTATATCATTACGCAGTCATTGTATATTATGTGACTGTCACACAAGGTCATATATCAGTGGAGAAGATTTTTCATGTTTGCATCCTGACATGATCACTGGAGAGCACATTTATCAAGGATAATATATACATTAGGGGTTAGGTGCATATTGTCAAGCTGTGCAAAATGAGTTGCCTGAATATGAATGTAATGTCATCAAAGGTCTCATACAAGTGGGACACATAGCAACAGACACATGGACAACAGTAGACAGAAGCATCCACAATCATGGACAATACCAGAATAATACACCATTAATCTGTGTCATTAACATAACATATGTGGTTGTGAATTATTATACATGGTCCTGCAAGAACACACTTGCACAACTGTCATGATTTGTCAGTAATCTATGAGGGGAATCAAGCACACCTTCTTAAAAATTAACATATTTTGGAGGTGTTAAGAGGGATACTGTTACATCTATACTTTAAATTATAAGCAATCCTGGCTAGTTGACAGGTTTGCATGGCATATACATGCCACAATCCACACTTTCGTGAATGTGACCCATGTCATCAATGTTGTCAATCAGATATGTATTTACTGTGTGCATTACAGGAACATGTATCATATGTGCATCTTGTATATCACCCTGAAGGGGGTTCTGCACTGTCAACCCCTAATGGTCATGCATCAAAAAGAATACTTAGGTATGGCCGATAAGATATGTGGGAGCTCACTGTGGCAAAAGTAAGACATTTCAGTAACTCATCCCTGGAAGATGCAAAAGGATGCATTGTACTTAAATTATTAGTATGTTAAGGGCTGAGAACAATGGAACTATAATGTCCTTTGATGTGGATGTCCTTCACATACTCAGGAGTTGTGCTACATACAATGAATTAGTCACCACTGTGGGCACATGCTGGTGGACGTTCCGCATGCCATCTACCTGAGTACGCGTGTCACATACCATTTGGTCTGCTCATAGCGGTGTGCTGTCTGTATTGTAATTAGTGTGTGTATTTGCTTTCATAAAGACAATAATCCCCCATTATTTTTCATCATCTACTGTGTCTCCATGGCTGTGGCAGCAATCCTTTGTGTGTGCTAATACAGTTTGCATTATACCAATACCAAACTTGGATTCAGTGATTGCCCACACCCACAATTTGCAGTCCTCCACAAAGCTGGTTAGTCAAAGGATGCATAAGTTAGTTTTGATTTGTGAGACTTAAATACTGAACAGGAAATGGAGAAGTACATAATCCTGAGTTACGCACCTGGTCACTGGACTCTAGATAAAATTGACTTCACACACTTCGACATTATCTGCTCCGTATGTGATCCAGTGGTCTACCCACTTGGTGATGTAGATCTTTATGGCCACTTGAGACAGTTTCTGTGTAATATCTAACTGTGGATCAGTGTCAAATGGCTTGACCAGTTCAAGTTACACAAGATGATAGTGTTTTTGTCATGCATGCTCTTGGTGAATCTTCTTGAAGACATCAAACAGATGTAACAGATATAACGTAGCTGTAAACAAATTAAACATGTGTTTGGTACACAGTTGGGAGATTACCTGTGTCCATTTTGAGAAAGTCTGTGATGACTCATTGGTCTACCTTACAAATGAGGAGAGTCAGAAGTATGGGTTTATAACTCCATGCATCAGGCGATGGTGCCCCCAATCAAAAGGATGTATATTCCTGTATACCCTTCTATGAGAACATAGGCTGTCTGGAGGCTGCGTTGAAGTAGGGATCCAACTGTGTCTTCTAGGTCACACTATAGGCAACCTGGGATGTTGTCATGGCCCATTGATTCTGTGTTATTAGCTGTAGAGAACACACAGATGAGCTGATCTCCTGAGAAGATAAACTGAGCAATGTTTACATGTATACTTTGGCTGATGGCCAGTGGTGACAGAGGGGTGAAGTGTGAGACACACTGTTAGCTAAAAGATTGTCTATTTACTCTGGCTGAATATGTCTGGTGGCATATGCTTTGTGAAAATAACTCCAAATACAACCCTTGGTCAAGCATGACATTCTACATGCTGGTACTGTTCACATAGTCAGACAGCTGTACAAATGTCACATAATTATATCAATTGCACAACATATGCCTATATGTGTTTCATGTGAAAACTGTGTTTGAGCAGCCTGATGCCATATAAGGGCATATTACAGAGCAGTTGTCTGTGGCTCATTGAGAACACTTCCTGACACAAATGCTAATAGTCACACAATGGTGCTGCTGACCATCTCAATAATTCTTTTGAATAGCAACTCAACTGCACATACAATGAATTCCACAAGGTTGCAATGGAATCAAAACATGTGCTATTGTTGTGTGCATCACAGCATTACAACATGTGGTTGAACAAGACTTGTGCACACACAGTCAGTATGACTTTATATTGATGTCTGTCACAGAACATTTCATGATGGTAGGTAGACACATGCACACCTGTTCTATACTGCAGGTGCTATTGTGATGGTGGAATGAGAACTGCGTAGAATGTTGATATGCTCCACTATAGCAATACATGTCCTAATAAGCCAACTGTATACTTTAAAGTGCATCATGCCTTGTCAACAGTTCTCAGGAGGCATATTACTACAGGACCATGTAATGAAATGGCAGCAGTGGCCATCAGTACAGTAGCTCACATCACAGATTGTAATAACATCTTGTAGCCATACTGTACATCCACACCTCAACATAAACCATGTCAGTGACAGCAACATTGCCATGTCAAATGTTCATAGGGTCATAGGACATTATTAGGCTAATGGCCAACATCACATACATCCTAGCCATTATTATATGATTTAAAACAAACTCCCTGTATCTAAACTCCCTATATCTATATGATGGAAGATTGTAAGACTATTGTGCATATGTGTGTTTTGTTGGATTGCATTATTACATTAAGGAGAAGAGATTACTGTTTAGAGGCTTGGGAGGGACATAGGTGGTGTTTATGTAATGGTTTATGGGAGTAGGTTTCTGGACAGTTTCGATGAAGTGTCTATTGAGAAGGGTAGCAGTTTCTAGGGGGCTATAATTGGGCTAAAATAATTAAAAAATGATTGTATGTATCTTTATAATAACATATACAAAGCATTTTATATATTTATATATTATTTATTTCGGAATGGCGAGATTCCGAAACTTCAGTCATATGGCCTCGACCATATGAAATTCGATGTTTCAGAGATTCGATATTCAGAATTGAATATATATATGGATTCAATTCTGAATATCAAATCTCTGAAACATCGAATTTCATATGGTCGAGGCCATATGACTGAAGTTTCGGAATCTCGCCATTCCGAAATAAATCCAACAAAAAATAAAAACACAACTTTCTCAACATTTATGCGTGGGGGGGGCAAGCCCCCCTGCACCCCACACCCCCGCTACTTAAATATACCAACTCCGAGCTCTCACTACAGCGAGGAAAAGGGAAATCTCACGTTCTGCTCTGTATGCAGATCTCCGTTCAGAATTTCGAAGTTCTAAAACTTCAATCATATGGTTTCGACCATATGAAATTCGAAGTTTTAGGATTTCGAAATTCTGAAGTAAACCTATATATATATATATATATATATATATATATATATATATACATATATATATATATATATATATATATATATATATATATATATATGTATATATATGTGTGTGTGTGTGTGTGTGTGTGTGTGTGTATAAGATGAATGTCATCGGACTTGGTTTTATAGATGCTTAAGGTGCGGTTTAATGGTTACCATTTCATTAAGTCCAGGCAATAAGTGTGCTTTAAATCTAAAGATCCATTTGAATTATTTACCCTCAATTAACAATTTAATGTATCCCCCTCTAAATGGTTGTTGTATGACTTTTAGTATAGTAAACTTAAAAGTATGTGTTGCATCTGTTTCAGTAGTATGTTTATAAAGTGCATTAGTCAAAACTTTTCTGTTGATATCAGATATATGCTGGCCAGTCTTCTCTTTAAGTTTTCTGTTAGTCTTACCTATATAATATGCATTACATACACAACAAGAAACATTGTAGACTATGTTTCTTGTGTTACCATTATGATATGCTCTAAGACTAAAATTGTGACCATGAAGGAGATGTTTAATCTACTTGTCAGTAAATATATATTTACAGTGCATGCAACTGTTACATTTGTGTATGCCTTGTCTATTGCTAGTAAAGTGCAAATAGCTATGGGGTTGTTCCCTATAGCAAGGTATATTCTTCAGGTTAGATGCTATCCTATAACTAAATCTAGGTGAAGCACTGAGAGCATTTTGTAACTCTGGAATCTCTGTTAGAATAGGCCAGTATTTATTAATGATATTTTTAATCTTAGATATATTTCTGTTGTATGCAAGTATATATCTGTGAAGTTGTTGATTATTAATAGTGGATGGGTTAGTATTTCTTGGTGCATATAAAAGAGCTTTATAGTCTGTTGCACGTTTGCCAATAACATCATGCTTAATATTGTTAATGTTTCACTCTTTATATCCTCTGTGTATAAACTCATGAGTAATTGATTGTAATTGATGTCCATATTGGTGTCATTAGTATTGAGTGTGGCTACCCTCATAAGCTGGTTTCTGACTATATTGGGATAAATGTGTGGAGGATGTAAACTGGTTCTGTGCAATTAAGTATTCTTCCTAACCAGTTTTCTGTATATAGTTGTCTCAGTCTGACTTGTTGCTAGTTTTTTCAGAGCTATAGCTAGAAAATTTAGAATTGAGCTAGAAATTTCATGTTTAAACTTCAGAAAGTCTGTGGTAATAGGAATGTATGGGTCAAAGTTTTTAAACTCTAGAACTAAACCACCCAAATAAAAAAAAGGTCATCTACAAATGTTTGTAGAATCTAATTTTGTTATGGAAAGGGGTGGTTTCACTAAGTATATGGAAACATTCCCACTGATACATTATGATATTAGCATATGTATTGGTGACAGGGTACTCATTGCCATGCCTTTAACTTGTTTATATAATTGTCGTTGATATAAAAAATGTTGGTGAGAACAAGATGTAACAATTCACATATAGTGTTAATTTTATCTTGGGTATAGTCAGAAAAAACAAAGAGGTATTTTCTAATGTATTGAAGGCCTATATCATTAGGAATAACTGTAAATAAAGAATCTACATCAAGAGTGGATAGCATACAGTCTTTGGGTGAGTTTAAAGAAAACCATTTGGGCAGCTGATGAATAAAATCCGCTGTATCTTTGATGATAGTTCCAGTAGCAGGTAGAAATTTCTTTAATTGTGCTTCCAGATATTTAGATAGTGGTTCTGTGGCCCAACCATGAGCTGATACAATCGGTCTGATCGGTGGGCACCTTTGGTATCTCATATATAATGGGTACGGTTGGGTTGTCAGTTCTAAAATAATTATAGAGATCTTGATCAATGTGATTATCAGTGTGCATCCATTCAAGAGCTGCTGAAAGCAATGCCATGATTTCAGTGGCTTGTCGCCTATAGATTGTGATATAGTCAGAGGATGCTAAAAGTTCAACATTTTGCTTTCATAAAATCTGGTGTCCATAACAACTGTGCCACTGCCTTTATTTGCATTTTTAGTGACTATGTCAGAATTATTGTAAGGATTTTTAATGTCTGAAATTCAGCAAATGTTATGTTGAAGTACTTGTTTTGAGTGGCATCAGCATGGTTTTTATACAGCTCATGTTCAACAGCTTTTTCAAATGCTAGTACTGTTGGGCTACTGACAGGTACAAAGGTGCTAGTTCATTTAAAATCACTGCATGCATTCTCGTTAGTGCCAAATAAAATGTTTAAGTTCAAAGAGCGAGTGAAATATTTAAGCTCTAGGAGAGACTGTGCTATATCTGCTTGTTGAGCAGGTATAACAGTTAGGCCTTTAGAAAGTACAGAAAGCTCATTGTCAATTAAATGGTAGGAAGAAATATTAATTACCATATTATTGGATCTGTTCAAGTTTTTATTTGGCTCTGTGTAAGAGGTCTGTAGTTGATCTTCCGTTTGCTGATGTAACTCTTTCTCCTCTGTTTTGGTTCCAGCATAGGTAAGAGATTTGCCTTGAGAATTGAAAAATCCAGTAGATCTAGTGCTGACACATTATTAGCTCTACAATAGGAGGCAGATGTTGTGTTGGCTCAGTAGCTACTACCTCAAGCCCAGGATTTGTAGCATAGGTGGATTGTGATTGGTTATGCTGATAGTTGCCAGCATTACCTCTTGGCCAAGTAAAAACATTCCCAAGCTTAAAGTCCATGACATCTCAATAGAAATTTCTCTTTTTGGTCTAAATTAGCCTTTTTTCAAAGGCTATAATTCTCTCAAGGGATTTAGACAGAAGTTTAGAGTTTTCATTGAACTCAATAATCATAACCAGTTCTTCCTAGGATGATTCAACATCCCTTCTTAGGTGCTTCTCTATTGGGTCAAGATAAGCAAGCATAAGTTCCATATAGTGAAATGAGCAGCTGAGGTTCACTAATTGCCAATCTCTAAGCAAATCAGGGTACTTCTGTCTGTAGGAGGGCATTTTGAGTATCCGTAGATGCCTTGGTACTATTTTGCATTGTAGGTAGATAGAAAAGCTCAGCTGTTGCCATTGTAAGCATTTAAATGTATACATGGTATGTTCAAAGGCTTGTAGCATACCTTTAAATTGTGCTAGTAAATCAGAATTCTGATTGCTTAGGCCAATAGATGCGGTAGTATATTCATCCAGTTCAACTAGCAGTGGATTACTAGTAATGTTAATAAGGTCAGATAAAGGCATAAAGGATCTTACTGGCATATTGCTGGTTGAAGGAATATTGAAGTTGTTCATGTTCACCACACCCAAAGATAAAGTGTAAAGACAAAAATGATAAAACAAATCAGTATCGGTGTGGTGACAATTCTGGTTCAAATAAGGTAATCCAAACAATAGTAAAAAATATGTACCTGGAACCATGAACAGTAAAAAGAACCAACCACACACACACACACACACACACACACACACACACACACACACACACACACACACACACACACACACACACACACACAGCAGTAAATTGTGCCTGATTCGAACATTACACCTGTGTAGGTATAGAAGATGAATGCCACGCAATGTAACACTAGCACCACCATATATGTCTCACTTTAATACTGTCACTTTGCATTTTAGGGAGTATGATAACATCATTGTATGCTGAGAATAACATGCTGGGAAGAGTGCGTGCATAGATGTGGAGTCACATCTCTGTGTAAAATTGTCTCAGTAGTATTTAGATGCATACATATTCAAGTTGCCTGCTGTTAGATTAGAACTCATGTACACCTAAGTAAAGAAGTGTGAAAACACAGTAGCTACCATAACTGCCACAGCATAGGCTTGTCTTGAATACTGTCAGTGTGCATGTTATACAGTATGACATCATCAGTGTGTTACATGAAGATGTTTGGAGGATGGTCTTAACTAGCTGTGGATTCACGTATCATTCTAATGGTCAGCATAGCGATTATTGGAAGCACACACAGACCAGTTTACCACAGCAAGAGCAGAACCCTTCTCTGACTATCTACAGTTCACAGTACTTAATGGAATTGCCACAGCAGAAGCCTATTTTCAATAGTGTCAGACAACACTTTATAGCTGATGACATCAGCAGTGTCTGGTAAGAAGAAAATAGTAGTAGGAGTGTCTCACGTGCTGGTCAAAAATGTTTTTTTGAATGTCAACCCAGTGAACACAAACACACCAGTTGACCGCAGTGAGATTAAAACCCCTAAATAACTAAGTCCACCAGCTAAACAACTCAGTACTTAATGCAAGTGCCACAGCACGAGCTTGACTTTTGCACTGCTACTGGACAATTTATAGTGGATGACATCATCACTGGATGCTTGAGAGAAGATGTTGGAAGGCCTGTATGAAATGGATATGTAGGCATGTACAGCTGTCATAGTGCTGAGTGGAAGAAACACACTTGCTGCCTAGCTGACTCTGTGGCAGCAGGTGTAATAGCAGTAAGCTCTTATTTTGAGCACAGATGTTACAGAGTTTGAATCCAGCTCCATTTTTTTTACATATGTATCTGTGATGCAATTAAATAATTACATGTGATAATTATTGGAAATGTGAGATGAAATGACTACAGTGAAGTACTGTATTAAAACAAATAGTACTCAAATGATTTATGTCAACAGTGCACATAAGGAGTTAATATTTATAAAGGCATCAGTTTAAATAAATATTGTAGATAATGTTTTTTAATTATGAGTGTCTTTATTCTACTTTAGCTGTGTCTGTCCTTAGCTCAGTGGCTTTAAACTGCACCCTGCCAAAGGACATGAAAACCCATTCACCATCACTCGGCATTGGTACATAGGTTCTTAGTTTGGTACTAGGCTATCAGCCCTAGGGCCTATACAAGCCTAGCCATAACAATTCCCTGGTTATTTCTTCCCACAATATTTACTTCCCTTGACCCCTGTCTAGCAGGGCGACTGACATGATCCCCGGGGTGAATTTCCTATCTCCCATCTAATTGTCAAGGTTCCTTTTGAAGAGGGCCAAAGAGGCGTTCTGCTTGACATGTATGGGCAGTCTTTCCAGGGTCTGGAGAGTCTCTGGGTCAGGAACCTATCCCTCCAGCATGTTTTGTTTATTGTGATAACAAGGTTTAGATCTCTGGAGTGTGTGGCTCTGAGGGATTGGGATTTCTTTAAGTGTAGCATTTCCAACAGCTTTGGGTTTGACGTGGCCTTGTATGTTAAGCAGAGATTGCCTCTGAGTAGAGGATATGTGACAAAGTATAGCTGGAGTTTTTTTTTTAGATGGTCAACACAGGGCATCTGCTTTAGGCTGTGATTCTTTTAGTGAGGTATTTCTGTGGCCTTTCCAGTTGTTGCAGATGTCTTGAGAGGTACATACCAAACGGGGCATTGTATTCTATAACGGGTCTCATGAGGGATGAGTACAGTGGGACAATGACCTCCTTTTTTCTGGATGAAAAGCCCTTAGTGATGAGTTGTGCCACATAGAAGGATTTCCTGATGTTATGCCAAACTACATGGAAACAGAGAAGACAAAAAGTGCAGGGCTTCATTAGTGATTTATTATTTATGTATGTGGTGTTTGATTTTATTTTTTTCACCTGATTAAAGTTGTAAAAACAGAGTAGATAGGAAAGTAATGAAATGGGGGGTAAGCAAGGGGAAGAACAAAAAGAAAGCAATGTAGGAATGTGCAGGAGGGAATTAGGAAGAACCATGGCTACCTACTTCATCACTGTAAAAATGAAGATAGACAGAATGTTGGATAAATTTGGATTGTCACCTCAACAAAGATGGGTGACAACAATGCAATCATGTTGTATAGTCAACTGGACCGAATGAAGTAATGTTGAGAAAACACATGTACGAAGTGAAGAGCTATTTATGGGATGATATTTTTTTTGGAACAGGTACCCATTTTTTTGTTTTTACTTGTGTAAGAGGAATGTTGGGAAAGAGACATAGGTATGTCAGGGTCAGGTAAGTATGGTAGGTAAGGAAGTGGATGCAGACAAACAGGACAAACAAGATGAGAGACAGGGATGGTGAAGGACACAACAGGTTGGGGGACACCATGATTGGGGATAGGGAGGGGACATCAGATGACCATGTCTGAAATGTAGGGACAGTGAGAATCTAGACCTCACCCTCAGAACTGTCATTACCATCCCTCTCTTCAGTTTGCTGTTGGATTTTTTTTCCCAGCATTCTGCTGAGCATCTTTTTCATTCAGCTGAGGTGTGAACTAATGGTGCTTTCCACAACCTCATACACCATGTCTGGCATCTCCTGGTGGGGTGACAAAATCCCGCCTCTGCCAATACTCCTGGAGAGTGCCACTGCATTAGCTGCTGGGGTAATGCTACTTGATGTGGAATGCTCAGATAGTGCAGGGGCTGAAGAGGTAGTACTGCCAGGTTGGGTCCCAGATGTGTTGGACATTGGTGCAGCAGCTGTTGGAAGGGGGTCAGGCTGAGCCACACTTGTTGGCCTATCTCTCTGTGCTGTAAATTATTTTGTGAGATGGCAGAAATGGATGGCATCAGAATGTTGTGACCACACATATAAAAATAAAAAAGTGAGATAAGGGATGATTTAAGAGAAAAAAAAGATAATTAGTACTATCATATGTGACATACAATAAATTAATACAATATAAATAAAGGAATTTTACTTTTACATTTAGTATACTTTTTAACAACTACAAACTATGACTAATGATTGTTCTAAGTAATCCTTACAATATGCATATATTGCAGATATGCTTGATCAAATAATACAGATTGGTTATATCCAGCTTTCTATCTAATTTTAATTACTTTTATCTGTATGCTTACACAACTATGGGATGTCAGAATTCCTAAACTCATCCAGCCACTGGTTGAGTTGTTCCTGCTTGCTCCTTTTCAGGTCATTATAGTGGTGCCTACACTACTTTCCAGTGAGTGGAATGCCAGTCACATTGGAGACAGCCTTGGCCAGACTATTCCAAGCCTTGAATTTATACTGAGTCCCGGTATAGTCCACCTGTTGTACCCTATGGCCTGGCGCTTTATGAGGTGTGCAATGACAATTCTAAATTGGGAACACTTTCTTTTAGCTCCTGCCATGTCCTCCGCATAGGTCCAACAGCAACAGTTAAAATGTTTTCCTGCCAGTTTGAGATAGCACATTTTATAGCTAGTGTGCACACCTGAACAAACATGCCAACTGTGCTTGTGCAGTATTAGGCAGAGAGCAATGGTGCCAAACACAGAGGAAGTCAATTTGTGAACTAGGAAGGGTAATGTGACAGTTGCCATTAGTTTTTGTTTTGGATGCTGCTGCAACTGTTAATTGATTTAAATATGCAGACGTGTAGGGTTATACATTTTATGATCTGACACACTTTTTTGTGTCTTTACACACTGATAAAAGTAATTTGCACAATGTGGGATTCAAACCTTTATAAAATAGACAAAATGTATTCTTCCACCTAGGTGTGTTTTCATCCTTTCCACAGAAGTGCTTGTCAGATATGATAACATGACATAATTATATATACACGGGACAGAGTGAGGGTAACCATGTTTGTGTGTGACCTGACAAGGTCCTGATTTATACAGGCATGTATGTAACTACCATGGAAGTATGAAGTCCATCCAAATCCAGAGTAGATAATTATAATTACAGAAAGATAATTGTCACTATACCCTAAGTCACACATGTAATTCATATGAGCTCCAGTGCTATACATAGCTGTTATTTATAATTATGTTACATTGTTCTTTATTTTTTTTTGTTAAGTTTGAGCGGACAGTCATAAATAAAATTGTGAGTTTGCTAGATTAGTACCATGGCTAACCTGAATTGTAAGCATTAACTTAAATCATTTGCAACAGGGAAGGTTGGGCTACAAGTATATTTTTTACATTCATTACTGTGCTCATTGCATCTGAGACCTTGTTTTCATGACCTGCTCTTTAGTTATACATATAGATTAAAGCGATGAGTGTTCAACCATGTATGTGTGACATGAAAGTTCAGAAAATAAATGTTGAATCGTACAACCATAATTCTACTGATAGACACAGTTGCACATTTAATATATATCTGAAATCCTGTATATGCTTAATGCACCTGCTAACAATAGTTATTTCCTTGTTCAATTATTTTTTTAATGTTAATTTTTATATAAAGTAAACCAGAACACAGAACAGCAGTAATAAAACTTTGTGCTTTGCTGAATTAGAACCCAAGCTCACCTGTATTGTAGCCCTTAAGTTACATTTGCTACCACTGGAACAATTAGGCAGCAGTTATATATTTTTACATTCATACTATGTCTGTGTGCTGACTGCTGCACAACACTGCTTAGCATGTTTGCACAGTGCTAAACCACACCTGATACAATTTATCTGTTTTGAAATTAACAAGTGTCTCCTTGGTGTCTGCAGGTGTTCTGGACCTGCAGGTGCTGTGGAAGGTTGGTGGCCATTGCACAATGCAGCTAATCCATATTGTGCAATGGAAGGCAAAAGATGTAACAATGTATCTTTTATGAAATTGACAATCTCTACTTGTTGTGTGGACAGTTAGACCATGTTTACATTAAGGCAGGGACGTCGGGAGGCATACGCACTGTACTGATTTCAGTACAACTTCTTAGAAGAGGGGGTAGCATTTTCAAAAAACGTACCTATATTTAAAGGTTGTTGGGTCCTTTAAGGGGGATACGAGCCAGTCGGAGGTGAGCTCACGTCATGTCCGGATGGCCGCGAGTGGGAAATGTGCAGTAGAAGAAGACAATAGCAAATGGATTATCATGAGCAGGAAATGTGAAGATGGAAGGTAATCAAGTGTCACAAACAGATTATCAGGTAAGGGTGTGTGTGTGTGTGTAAATACCCCCCACAGAATACACCTGCTGGTTATAGGTGTTCAGGCTCAAACCCTGTACCTTTGCGTCAGGTTAAGAAGAGCCTAAAGTCCTTAACCACCACCATTTCTGAACTTTGTTCAGAATTGTTTTTCTAACAGTTGTGAGCTATGGTGAGAACTGAGAACTGAAGTTGTATTTCCCCCATTATTGTTTTTGTTGTTTGTCCAGGTTTTTTGTGCTAAGGTGTGAAGTGAGAACTTAATTTGTATTCCCTCATTGGCTTTGTTTGTCCAGGTTTTCTGTGCGAAGAGGTAGAGAGCTATCTAAATGATAGCCATTAAGTTTCAGTCTTCCTATTCTTGAAAATGCTGATTTAGCATAGTGGTATGTTGCATTGACTGTAATGCATATGGTTCTAGGTTCAAGACATGCATGGTGATAACACAGCATTTTATTCTAGCAACTTTCCAAAATTATACCAGCAATGTTTAAAATGTGTCCCTGTTTTCTGGGCTTTTGCCCCCCCCCCCAATAAATGTTGGCTTTTTCCAGATTTCTTGTGCTGCAAAGTTCAGAGATACAGCTGAGTGTTGACATTTTACAAGGAGCTGAGAGCTGCAGGGGAACTAAAGTTTAGTGCTGCTTATGCTGAGTCTGCTTGTACTGTTAATAGCACAACAGGTAGTGTACTTGCTTTTGATGCAGAAGGCTGTGGGTTCTTCTCCCACAGTAGGTAGATGCATTGCTGATACTGTACTGTGTTGTAAAGGGGGGTGGATGCTGTAGTCCGGTTTGGTGAATATATCTAGTAGTAACTATGAACCTGTTATCAGTTTGCCATCCATTCCCTATTGCAATATTACTAGCGTATCATTGTTTTTAATGCAACATAGGCAATTTATTCCTCAAGGGCAAGAGGCACTTTATTTGTAGATGAAACCATGAAATATAAAGTTGTTTGCTAGCAGCAGCCTCTTCATTAGTTACAGATTTCTTTAATGTGGAATTATGTAGATGGCTTTTACTAGTTCAGAGATTGTGCATATTTACTGATACTGGTGGACTGTAGAAGTTTGAGTAGACTTTTATGATGGAAATGTTATGAATTGGGCTGTTTTGTCATTACTGGTGCATGCATTTTGTTTCATTGTTTACGGAAAAATGTTCAAACCAATAAATTTAAAATGCTCTCTAACAACTGTACTGTATTGTACAAGGAATATAATTTAATACAATCAGGAAGGTGTATCAAAGAGCACGTGTATGTTTCATGTGCAAGGGGCCTATGATTTGAAAACAGCCCAAAGATAATCTTTATCTGCCACCGGCAAAATGTATTTTGATGTGAGTTTCAATGCTGTTTCAATGAATGTGAGTTTCAAGGGCAGAGAAGTTTTAATGCTAAGTCTAGTTTCATTGTGAGACTGCATTGCTTTGTTTAGCAGATATTTATTGGTGTTCGTGCTGTAAAATGCAAAATAAAACTTTTCTGGCAAATCATTTAGGAATGAAGTCACTAAATAATGACCAACATTAAGTTTCAGACGTCACAATCTTCAGAAAAATGCATGCTAAAGAAAGACCTGATATTCTATCAACTGTCTTAAGTTTATACAAGATCAATTTTTAGTACTGTTTGTATGTTCCCCCAATATATTTGGCCTTGTCCAGATTTCATGCATTAAGAGGTTGAGAGGTATGTGCAAATAAATCGCTTTATAGAATTAGGAATATCTAAACCTCTCAACTGTCCCCAATTTTGACTCAAAATGTTGCTCTCCCCCTAATAATCTCTCCGCAAAATAGCAATTTTGGAAGAAAACGTGGAGGGTTTGCTTTTATAAATAACTGTAATGATCAGAGTTATACATTACTTTTATTTCAGAAATGCATGTAGATTCTCTAATTTTGTCAGCTGCTCAAGTTAACTGTGCTCATATTAAAATGGTGTCCCTTCTTTGACAGGTTTCCAGCTGTATTGTCTGGCAATTTTATATTTTTGCATCACATTTTTGATCCGTTTTTCATAAAATTGCGGTTTTCTGGCAAATTAGTGGCAAATCATTAAAGACTGAAGTTAGAAAATAATGGCAGACATTTGAGTTTCAGATTTCATACCTTTCAGAAAATTCGTACTAATGCAAGACCTACTACTATTCTATTATCTTTCTAAGTTTATAAGAGCAATATTTTAAAAAAGTCCTTATTTTTGGGCCTTTGCCTCAGTTTTATTTATGAATTTGTTGCTCTAAGAGGTTGAGAGGTGTGTGTGTGTGTGTGTGTGTGTGTGTGTGTGTGTGTGTGTGTGTGTGTGTGTGTGTGTGTGTGAGGTAGGTAGGTAGCATACCTCTCAACTGTCCAAATTTTGCAGAATGTCCAGATTTTTGCCCCATATTTTTTGTCTGTTCCTCATAAATTTTGTGGTTTTCTAGAAAATCATTGAAGGGTGAAGTTGCTAAATAATGACAGACATTTGAGTTTCAGACTTCATGTCCTTTAGAAAAATTCATACTAGCACAAATCCTGTTATTCTAGCAACTTTCTCATACTGGCACAAATCCTGTTATTCTATCAACTTTCGAAGTTCATGAGAGCATTTTTAATATCTGTCCCTGTTTATTTTAGGCTTTGTCCATATTTCTTGCACTAAGAGGTAGGTAGGGGTGTGTGTGTGTGAATGAAACACCCTAGTTAGGGTAGCAGGTGGTTAGTAATTTACTCAAGCTCAAAACCTGTACCTTAGTTACAGAAAACAAAAGCATGAATCCTCTAACCCAACTACCATGCTGCATTTTGCAAAGAACTGACTTTCAGGTTAATTTTCAATTCAAGGAACCGAGTTTGAGTGAACCTATATTATATTACTGAAGAGACATTACAGCGAATGCCTCTTCATCGACACTAAAAGAGCAAACCGTGAATTATGAGAATGGCCGTAGCTTGGCTAGGGAGGGGGGTAGCAGTTTGAGAGCTGTGAGTACAAATTTGAAAATCCTAGCTACACCCCTGCATTAAGGTAAGTGATTCACAAATATAACAGACAAATCTAAACATGCATTATTCTTCTAACAAGAGTTTATTAGGTTTTAACATTAAAAGATAAATGTGGGACTTGATCCAAGATCTAAAGATACTATACATTGTGTGCTTCATCATGTTTACCAGGTGTGCTACAACACACGCTTGATTCACAGCTGTACTTTATGCAGTCTTTATCATACAAGTAACATGACATTACATTTACCATATTTATCCATTTCAATGTGTTTGTGCTAAGCCATATAATATTAATATTATAAAAAAAGAAAATAAAACATTACAAAATGCATTTTAACACACATTACATATTTCTACACAACTCTGGATTTGAAGTGTCAGACTACTGAACCTACAAAACACAGTAAGGCTGTCTTATCTCTTTTTGTTACAGAAATAGCTTTGTGGCAGGAATGAAAATCATTGTGCATATAAGCAAGCCCCATTTCCACCACAGTATTATACAAACATATAAATACTTGTACACTCTCAGTTGTTTGTACAAGTGTTACTTACATATTTAGTGCAATGAAGGATCACACAACCATTTATGAGTATTGTATGTACCGGTGTACCTCTGTCTTCTCTTTATACTGTGTTCATTCTTCTCTTGTCTGTGCTGTACTCTCAGACTTGCAGTCTATAGGGCATTTTATATCGTTGTCCTTAAAATGTATGACAATGTTACATGACAAAAAATATAGTTTGTATTAAAGGAAGGAGAATTTGGCTATTAGTGCACAGAAACTGAGAACTGTGTGCTGTTCACTTCCATTTCAAATATTGCTACAATTACTTCTACATTTTGTAAGTCTGTCTTGACTGACATACCCACAGCAGGTAAGGAGTCTGAATTGTTGATGTGTATTCCTTCTCCCTCCCACTAATCATTCACAGTTTTAATCCATTAGCAATAAACACTGAGGCAGCGCTTGCACTATGTTTACATCTGACACACAAAGACAAAAGTTTGGGATTTAGCAATTCTAATGAGTTCACACCTCATTTGCATCTCCCCCATGCTCAGAGGCCTGAATCTAAATCATAAGAAGGTAACCATGTAGCTAGGGAACTTGAAGGTGAGGGGACTTGTGTATTTGTATAATACAGAAGACTGATATTCCTTTTGATTTATCTGCACAGAAGGCTACTAATTTTACTAAGCTATACTTGTATTTTTCATGTACAATTTATGATTTGTTAACATGTTACAAAGAAAACTTTTATATACATGCATCAGCAGATTAAACTGCTCTCTGTATATGTATTATAGTTCACTGTTGGCATAGACATTTTTTTTCCATGCATTGATTTTCACAGATAGCTTTATTAACTAACATTACAAGTGTTATTGTTAAAACCGGTTACCTTACAGTCTTCTATCTCATTTCATGGAAATGTAAAGTACTATATTGTCAATGATACAGGGATGTTATGGTTCATAGGTTCATAGGTTCATAGGTAGATATTGGGCTATCTGCCCAAATGCATATATATTAGCCCAGCCACGTTGTGCGGTATTCACCGCCCCTTTGGTTAGTTCCCTAGGCCCTTGATCTAGCAGCTAGTACCCTTGGCCCCTATCTAGTAGAGCTGTTGGTATGATCCCTGGTGTGAACTTTCTGTTACCCATCCACTCGTCAAGGTTCCTCTTGAAGAGTGATAGTGAGGGGCTCTGTCTTATGTAGATCGGGACCTTGTTCCATAGCAAGGGAAGTCTTTGCAAAGGGAATCTATCCCTCCAGCATGTTCTATTCATTGTTGTGCTGAGGTTTATATCCCTAGAGCATGTAGCTCGAATGGATTTGGTTTTGCTAAGATGGAGCATGTTCAACAGTTCTGGGTTGGACATGGCTCTGTATGTTAGACAGAGATCGCCTCTGAGAAGGTGGTATGCAACAGAGAAAAACCTTAGTTTTTTTCAATCGTGCTGCATAGGGCAACTGTTTGAGGCCAGTAATCCTCTTAGTGAGGTACCTCTGTGGTCTCTCCAGCTGCTGGAGATGCCTAGCCATGTACATTCCAATTGGTGCATTGTACTCAATAATGGGTCTGATGAGGGAAGAGTAGAGGGGCACCACTACATCCTTAGATCTTGATGCAAACCCTTTCTTGATCAGATAGGTCACATAGAAGGATTTTCTAACCACCTTGGCAACATGGTTATCAAAGAAATGCTGACTATCTACTTGGGTCCCTAGATCCCTTATTACTACTACAGATTTCAGGGGGTTACCTCCTATGTGGTAGTTCGCGGGTACTCTGTTTTTTCCAAAGGGGATTACTATGCATTTTTTAGCATTTAGCTTGAGACCATGGCTTTGACACCATGCATCAGTCTTGTTAAGGCCCTTCTGGAGGATATCCATGTCAGCCGGAGACTCTTTTATAGCACCCAGTTTGCAATCGTCTGCAAACTTGGTCAGCCACAGCCCTTCAGTGCTTGCCTGTACTTCTGAGAAGTATATGCCAAACAGGAGGGGCCCCAGGACAGAGCCCTGAGGCACACTGCTCGTTACTGGTCTGGATTCGGACATAGATCCTGCTACTCTTACTTTGTGGGATCTGTCTGAGAGCCAGTTTGCGATCCATCTTGTGACGTAAGGGTTTATGCCCAGGTTGGTGAGTTTATCAATAATACCTGAATGGGGAATGGTGTCAAATACTTTAGCAAGGTCAAGGTAAGCCGTGTGTACCTCTTTTACCTTATCTATAGCCTGAGTAACTGTCTCAAAGAAGTCCACCAGGTTCAGGAGGCATGATCTGCCCTTGACAAAGCCGAACTGTGTGGGGTCAAGTGTTTGAAGGTTCCCAATCTCTCCATTTATGAGTTCCATAATGATTCACTCCATTGCCTTACAGATCAGACTGGTCAGGCTTATTGGTCAGTAGTTCCCAGGGTCAGTTGTGGGCCCACCCTTGTGCAGCGGAACCACCGTTGCTGTGCACCATTCTATGGGCACATATCCTGTTGAGAGGCTGAGACTGAACAGTGTATTCAGATGCGGGGTTAATTCATTTTGGAGCTCGCATATGACACAGCCCGGGACACCATCTGAACCCATAGAGGCAGTGTTTTTAGCTTTATATAGAGCCTTATTAACCAACATATCAGTAATAATTGGAGTTGCACAATCCTCTGGAATAATAATAGGCCCTGTAGGTGGTGAGGCCCTTAGACACCACCAGGGGGATTCTGGCCATAGTGAGAGGTGACTAACAATCATATACAAATGACATTTGTGTTGTGTATGTGTACACATTTTGTGAGAATTGTGTGTAAAGCATTTATAACAAGGGCATTATGTGTTATTCCCTGGTGGTATGAACTGTCATTTTCCTGTTGTTTTGGGGATGGGGGAGACAAGTACTATTTGTGTGTTGCCACAGCAAAAGTTGGGTTTCAAGAGTTTTGCTCTTGCAGTTGTGTAGTCATCCTAGTATTTCCATGGTAAACAATACAGTACTCCACTGGTATTCATTATTTTGGACCAAGGATTGGTGTGTGTGTGTGTGTGTGTGTGTGTGTGTGTGATATGGTACAAACACGACAACCTTAAATCACATGCCTTCTACTCAGTTACATTAGCAAGTAACAGTATGGAAGGATCGTCAATTCATTTGTGTTCTTAGACATTTATTTTTATATTCCATGTTCAACACTTACCTTGATAGTCCAGCAGTTACAAGTGTTTTACTTTGGGGCTAAGGCTGTGTAATGCTAGCAGTACACAACCATTACATGGGTGAGAGTTGTGAGTGTTGCATCTAGATCCTTTGGATTTTCCACTTTTGCAACAGGAACCACTTCCCTCACAAAGAGAAAGGACAAAGAGCTATCAAAGCAACACCAAAGGGAAGAAAGTGAATTGACTTCAGATAAAGAGAAGTCAAACCAGGAATTAGATGGACCTCACAATGTGGTATTTAATTTGTCACACTATGCTTTAACAGAAACTGAACTTTGTGTTTTGAATAAGGGATTAATGTTCATACCAGTTAATAATGTGGACATTGCACAGACAATATTGGAATTTAAACTTTTTGTGCGGTCTTTAAATTTGAAAATACTTTTTGGTAAACGTAATGATGTTAGCATTCACCAAAATAGATGGAGTACTTTCATACCATTAAGTAATCCATTGATTTTTAACATTTGAAAAGGTAGTGGAACATGATATACATGAAATGTATGAGACTAAACATAAAAAAGCATTTTTTAACCTCACAAATGAGCAAATAGAAACAGTAAAAGCATTAACTAATAATCCTCACATAGTAATTAAGTGTGCAGATAAAGGAGGCGGTATAGTTATCCTAGATACTGAATATTATACTACCCAAATGTATGCTATGCTAACTACTGATAATTATGAGCTGATAATGAAAAATGGAAACTATGGATATAATTAAAGAAGTTAACAATGCTATACATGAAATGCATCTGAATGGTCAAATAGATTTAGAATTATTACATTATTTGCACATTATATCACCTAAAATTTCAATGATATATGGGGTGCCAAAGATGCACAAATCAATAAAAAATCCACCCATGCGACCTAGAGTTTTGGCATGAGGGTGGATAACTGAACTAATTTCCAAATACTTAGATTCACAAATAAAAATGGGGTTACATTAATTACATCCTATAATAAAAGATACATCTGATTTTTACACCAGTTATTTGAGTGGTCAAAAATATGTTTTCAACAGAATGTTACTTATTACATTAAATGTAGCTTTATTATTTACATCAGTTTCTAATAAGGAAGGAATTAAATATATCAGAATGCATCTATCATCTTTAGTTCATTATAGTAATGTGAACATTAATACCATATGTGAATTATTAGGTATAATCCTGACTAATAACACTTTTATATTTCAGTAACAATTTTATAAACAAAAGAAAGGGGTAGCTATGGGCACCACAGTAGCTAATACATAAGCAAATGTTCCTCTGTATGTTTGGGAGAAACATTTTGTTCTTTTAGAAAATAGGAGTCCAGTTCATGCAAGCTTACTTTTCTGTAAGAGATTTGTCGATGACTTGTTCCTTATATGGAGAGGAACATTATCAGCTGTAGATAACATTCTTTACTACATACATTACCACCACTGATTTCATAACATTTAAGAAAGTGGTACATTGTACTCAAATAGATCTTTTAGATATAACATTAGTTAAAAATGAGTGTGGCAAAACAGAAAAAAACTTCATATAGATAAAATGAAACACTTATTTACATAGGACTAGTATGTATCTGCCCTTTCTTTTTAATAATGTTGTTAAAAATCAAATGTTACTTATAGTGGCTATCAGTATGAATAGTCAGATAGAGAAGGTAACAAATGAATTTGTGCAGAGAGAATACAATAGAGAATGGATTAATGTAATAAAACAAAATATTAAGGGAAGAAGGAATTCTGAAGCTAGACCTATTGTTTCAGAATTAAATAATGCAACTAATAAAGCCCCTATAAATGGGATGAATGAATGTAGATACATATGTACTTATAATAGGAATACAGAGGATTTTAAGAATATAATTAAGAAACATTGGTACTTAGTATATGAAATAACTGAATTAAAAATATTAGTACATAAAGAACCTAATTTTGGTTATAAAAGATCCAGAAATTTGAAGGCCAAAATGTGTTATAAAGAACAGATAAGAATCAATAATGTATTTAGAAGTAATACACAGGCAACCTATAGATGTAATAAATGCACCTACTGCACATATGTATACATTGAAAAAAAGTATTATACACCTAGTATATGGTAATATATTTATATTACATGCATATAGAGCATGCAACACTAAAATCCTTATTTATATGGCTAAATGTGTTGTATGTCTAGCATACTATATAGGGAAATCAAATCGCAAGTTGAAAGAACAGATAGGAAATCACCTATCTAAAATTAATAGGAATATAAAAACTAATGCATTATATAAGCATATAAGTGAAATGAACACTACACATCATTTTAAATTTATGATTTTTACAAGTTATTTTTGAACAAGTTAGAGGAAGAGATATAATTAATGCAATAAAGAAGGAGGAAACCAAGTAGATCATTAGATTCAGAGCACACTTAGCTCCAGGCTTAAATGGAACAGTTAGTATTAAACCATTATTAAAAGAATTGCAAAATAAGTTGAAGTAGAGATGTCACTTTAAATTTTGTTCAAAAAATGTTGTATTTATTTTCCAATAATAATGAAGAAAAAATTTTAATTTACAATTTGAATAACGAATTATGATAAACTATGTACAAAATTTACAAAGGCCTCAAACAATATAGTAGAGAATAGCAAATTATGTAAACATATAAAAGAAGGGTAGTAATCAGTAATTCATGCTTCCAAATTAATTAGTTGAGTGAAAGTATATCTGAATTTATTGTTTTAATAAGAGATAAAACCTTCTTCAAAGGATTATTAGTCCATTTTCACTTTAAATTTTAACATTGAGAATGGGCCATGCAGTTTTATTTTATTATATATATATATATCAGTATATATAAATGATGAATACGTTTTAATTGTATTTATGCTTGAAGAAGCTACTAGTGAAAATGTTATATTTGCTTAATAAAGATTTTTTATTTTGACCGTTCTGGTTCTAGAGAAACTTTTTTTGATTCTACTTACACTCACAGTGGCTGCTGGCTCCCCCTCTGACTCCTCACCTCCATATAGCTGTGGTGATCTTGCCAGTGGTGGTGGTATGTGTGCCCCTTCCCATTGGTGTTCCTGCTGCAGTTGTTTTCTCAGAATAATATTGTAAAAGATGGCACAGACAGTGACAATTTCAGCACAAGTATAGGGATTGTACTGCAGGGCTCCCCCGATGTATCTAGGCACTGGAATTATGACTTGAGCAGCCCAAACACACACTCTATGATATTTCTTGCTTGAGCATGTCCCTCGTTATAGCATTCTTTAGAGGGTGTATGTGCATTTCTGATAGTTGTCATTAACCACAGCTCCAGTGCATACCCTGCATTCCAAGGTAAATGACCCTGTGGGATATTAACCCTAGAAAACCTGTGATAGAGTTGGAAGTTGTATCACATATGTGAGTCATGCTAACTGCTAGGTTGTGAGCACACACATTCAGGATGATTCCCCTAGCATCACACATGACCTGCCAGTATACCTTTCAACCTATTAATGCTAGAAGTCTGGACAAAGCCTGACATAATGGGGGGGGGGGGCAAAGGCCCAAAATAGGGACAGATGTCAAATATTGCTTTTATAAACATGGGAACTTGTTAGAATAACATGATTTGTGTTAACATGCATTTTCTGAAGGATTTGAAGTTTGTAACTCAAATGTATGCCATTATATAGTGACTTCAATCCTTAGATCCTCCCAGTGATTTGACAGAAAATCACAAATTTTATTAGGAACAGACCAAACATATGAGACAATAATCTGGCCATTATGTGAAAATCTGGGCAGTTGGCAGGTATGCCTGGCAGTTAATGGAGTCGAAGCCCTTTTTGTTTATGTACAACCTTTCCTGTTCCTTGAGTGGTGCTTTGATTTCAATGTGCTTGCAGTCTATGGCACGTAGGAATTCAGGGAAGTATACTACATGGTAGAAATCCTACATAGTTGCCACTCTGTCCTAGGGTTTATAGGGAAACTGTAAATAATCACTGGCATGTTGTAGCATAGCATTCAGGAAATTATGTAGGATCCTAGATGCTGATGCCTGTGACAGTCCCAACATATCCCCTGTTGGCCTCTGAAAGATTCTTACAACTAATATTCTAAGTGCTACACATACCTTAGTCTCCAGAGGTATTGGTTCTCCTCGGTTTGCCCTTGCTCTCAGTTGCGGATGACAGGGGTTGCAGAGTTCATGTAGTGTGCATCTATCCACCCTGTAGAATGCTATAATTTCCACCTCATGCAGGCCATGGAAATTTAAGCAGGGTGTAAACCTTGGCCGAGGTTTATTAGCAGCAGTAGCAGCATAGAATTGGGCTTGTTGCACATGCATATGTATAAAAGCAACTGCAGTCCCTAACCTTGTTTTTGTGTACAGAAGTTTCTGTGGCTGTATTCCAATAGGTTTTGAAATTTGCAGGGAAAACCTACACTGAATCTACACAATTGCTTTATAGCTTGTTGAATAGATTCTCTATCTTCGATTGGTTGAATAGCATTCAATTCAGCTGCTTATTCAGAAATTAGCATGCCACAATGTTTGCTGCATTTGCATGGTTCTACAGGTCATGTAGAGTCGCTTACTGAATACAAAATGGTATGCTACTGTGTGCACATTGTGCCATGACATGCACGTGGTCTTAATGGATCATGTAGGCTTTATTGAATCTGCACCAGTATATATTCCAATTTGTGTATTAGAGCTTTTTTTGCTATTGCTCTTCTAAGTTGAGATGGCTTAGAGAAAGAATGCCTTTTTAAGATGAGAAATTACCTTTTTGGCTACATTCTTTTTGTCTGTTCTGTAGGAAAGAATGAGTCAATAAGAGCAAGGCCCAGATATTTATATTGTTGGACAGCATTTAGGGTAATATAGGAAGGAATGCTGATTTCAGCTGTCCTGAGGCTGAACGTATGCAGTTTATTGTTAGAGCTGTGCTCCAGAATCCTCAGCAGAATGGTACAAGAATCCTAGGCAGGCCTAACAACTAAAAAAATCCCAATACAATCCAGAAGAGAAAAAATGAAGTGTCAGTTTTATCTTTTGGATTTCTATGAACCCAAGAACCCAGTCTATAGTCTGCAAAGCAAAAGTTGGCAAGGCAATGCATCCAATATTCACATATAAATGCAGGATCAATAGTTACCAACGCAACATTTAAACAGTAAGCGCTAGGTAGCGCAACAAATTTCCAGGGCAAACTGGGATAATCAGAAATGCCTACACGCAATGACTTCCAAAGACTAATGAGTAATAAGCAGCCAAAAGATGAGACAAAAGCCTTACAATTCATATACAATTCATAACACAGCCACAAACAGCAGGAACAAACTGAGATCTGTAGTACTGGTAAATCATAATGTGGCATAAACAAACAGCTGTCCTGTAACTTCAACAAATCATCAAATCCCTAGGTACAATTCAACTAAAAAGGGTTAGAAGATGTTTATTGGCTTGCAGAATCTGAATGTTTTAAAGATAATAAAGGGAGCTCTAAAATAAATAGATTTAATGCAGCATTAACAGCATTAATCCCAACAAAAGGCTTAGATAACTTCAAGGCAAACTTCATAGCCATAGAGACTCCTGTCATAGATTAATATATACTCGGCAATGTTTTAATGTTCCAGGTATGATTCAGCTACTGATGTTATCATAGTGCCAGATTTTCAAGGACAAACATCAGACTGGAGGCAAGAAGACTTGACAGAAATCCCAAGTTAAAACTACTACTTTAAGAGTGCACCTAAATTCATAACCTTAACATTTAAAAGAAAAACAGAAACCCTGCAGCCAATTAAATGTACTAGCAAACTTTAAAAATGTTATATGCAAAAATGCTTTTCAATATTATTTGCGTGTTATGCTGTGCTACATGATATTTATATATTAGCCTTCTTTGTCAGTGGTGCAGTACCATGGACCGTATGCATTCTGCATCTTATAGTATTGCTTTATATTGTGCTTGTAATGCAATTTTGTGTTATGTTGTACAGTATAATATGCTGAGATGGCCTTGTCTAGGCATTGAAGTTTTTTTTTTTTTTTGCACATCTCTATTTATTTTGCTTTGTGCCATGGTGGCCAATCTATCATAATTAGGTGACCCCATGACATTATGTATCTTATCTGTTACATTTCTGGGTTTTGCTTTCTGGCATTAGTGCCAGGAAACACTTTGTTGTTTCTTCATGAATCTCACCTGAGTCATTTGCTAAACAAGAGATAATTAAATCTAACTGGAACTTGTGAGCTGTGCCTGGGCACCTAGATTCTGCCTTTGAGTCTGTTTATAATGCAAATAGCAGCCCACCTGCAGTCAGATTTTAGTTTTATAAGTTGCAGCTGCATTAACCTGTGGATCTAATGCATATCATAAGGATAATCCCAGAGATTTATTTACATGTGTACACTTCACACTAAGCCTACAAGATTAATTCATGCTAGAGCAATGAGCAGCAGTTTTCACTGAGTATGCAAGTTGTTAAGCAAGCCTACACATTTAATAGCACCTTTTTGTGGCTAGCACAACTGTTAGCTTTCACGAAAAGGTGCACAGATGCTTGAGCACAGAATGTAAACAACAGTTGTTCCCTGTAGGCATACCTAGTGACTGAGCATGCGTGGACAGTATAATACAAGTCAAGAGTGAGTTTAATGTAAGAATTAAGAGACGTGAGAAGTAAATGAGGAAACTGTACTCTGATACTCAGTGGGATTAGTGCAGCAACAAGCAACAGGTGAAACTAAAATGTGATTAGCTGACTAAGACCAGTGGTGGCATAAATGCATTTATAGTAATTTAATACCAAAAGTAGTCTTTTTCACCAGTATTGACCCCATGTACCTAAATAAAACCAGACATGCTGAAAAAGGATGTGAGAGGGACAGAAAGCATCAGTCGTACCAAAGGGGAGTAAATGTCATAAATGATAATACAATGCTGCGTTCAGATTTATTAAGGGCAGTAGACATCTTTGACAATATGGAAATATTGGTAAGGTTCATGAACATCTGTTCAATCATTCCAATGATAGTATTAAATGATGATAAAAGTATTTTTGCAACAACCTGCATGTTGTGACTATTACATAGTTTGTGACTGTTCATTCATTCTGTGTACTGTATATAGCAAGATACAGATGGACATGATACATACACAGATGTGGATATAAACATAATAATGATGTGATATACATATTGCAATTTCTCTAGCTATAGGAGATGTGGCATATGTACATATGGATTGAGATATAGTAATGTGGCATATGCTAACATGCCCATACACTAAGGTACAACCAAATGGAGTCATTCTCTGGCAAATGTGTTTTGTTTTTGAATGTCACGATGTATAGCAAATATTCATATAATGTATTTATTTGTACAACAGAAATGGATAGGTAGCTAACACAAGATTTGAGAAAAATAAAATTCCATGGCAGCACTGTGCTGTTAATACATCATCTAATGGGCAAATGTAGCAAATGTCAGACTACAATTATTTTTGACTATGATGAATTTGTATTACTTTAAGCAGTGATATGGGTGCGTTTCCTTCCTATTGCAAGTGCCACTGCATATATGTTGGCATAAATAAGTGTATTAAAGTACAAATTTGAATGAAATATACTGTAACTGATATTCAGTCCTGAAGTGAGCCTTGTTAAAAACAATAGTTAGAACTGTATGACAATACAGTAACAAAACTCACACCCAGGTGAGACATTAACATGTATTACTAAGTAACCTGTTGATGATTTACATTGCACATACACCCAAATGTACACTGACTTTTGACAAATGTTGTCCTCTGCCTGTAGGTCCTAACTGCATTTTGTAGACATTACCAAAGCCAACATTCCACAGACTAATTCAGTTGATTTCTGACAAAGAATAACAAATGACAACAAATCTCTCATGGCAATGATAAGTTAACTGTCTTATTGCTAAAAGGCACACATCTGCTACATCATTATACTGGGCATACTCACAAGGAATTACAGCAAAGGCAACAATAACTTCAACTACATAACACAAACACACAATAAAGTATCATAACACAAGGCAGGTCAAACTTGCTGGTGATTTGGCAGTATGGAAAACATTAAGAAATGTTCTATAAGCCCTCACCCCCTAAAAAGCCCTGGAGTATGAACAAATGAATGACATTAATATGTAAATGTTTGTATGAAGTCACACAATACAGATCATTATTGTTGGTGAAATAAATAATACCCATGAGCATTCATTGACATTCTCAGCAGCTGTATCTTGCTAGAATTGAACTCATGCCAAGGACAGATCTCAGAAAGATTTGTATCAACCACAGGCACCATATAAAGAGGAATATCTAATGTCACACTTGAAGGAATTATATTATTATCCTATTGTAATGTGTATGACTCTCTTAACATGGAGTGTGAGACCTAAAAATGTGGCACTTTTACTGTGCCACATCTGCATTCCCTGCCTAAGCCATTCTTGTCTGATACAAGTGTTTGACAGACAGATGTTACCAGATTCAAGCAACTATCAATCATGCTACAAACTCTGTAGAGCTGTGTATTAACTGTGTCTGCCACAGGAGATAGTAATGAAGGTTGCCCCGATTAACACAAATCAAGAAGAGAAGTAAGAAAGAGGTTTTGAGGTTAATTTATCCAGTACAAACTTGAGTGATGAAAATGAGGTAGCTATATTAATATTCACACAACTGTGAACAGTTAAATATCAGTGTTGGTTGGCCAAGTCTCTAATTTCTGTCCACATTGCTTTGTACATATACAGTCCTGGATTCAAACCACAATCAGGCTGTTTAGATGTGTTACACAAGTCTGTATTAAACTGCAAGTGCCACAGGAGCACTCTCACCAGACAATCATAGAACACCTATTTGACTGACATGAAATCCCCCATGTGTTCGAAGGTGTTTGAAAATTGACGGAAATAACTAGTATTTTGTATGTATCACATTAGTACTCTGGCATAATGATGCCCTTTGTTGGAATTGAACAGCCACCTATATATGCCCACAAACTCACAAAAATGTGTATTTAACATATGGTCCACAGGTGAAGTTTTAACACAGCTGTGACACACAACCTAGGTGAAGTCACGACAGCATAGCATTGTGTTGTGAAAAAGTTGTTTGAGGTAAAAGTGATGGATGACACCTCTCCCACTACAATTGTATACATGACAACTGTTTTGGAGATCATTCACGCATAGCAGTATACTGGCACATACTGATACTGTTCAGTCACTGCAGGGTTTGAACACAGACCCGTGTGACCACACATGTTACAAGATATTGTGTAGACTGAACACACCACAGGTGTGTATTTAAAGGCATTACATCATTGTATTGCTGCAATGCTTATGTGTCTGTAATTTGGTTAAAAGAGTGATGTGGTCTGTCTCCTTGTCACAGTATTGCATGATGCTATGATGCTATATATACCCAAACATACATGTTCAGCGATGCATTCATCACTGTGATGTTAGAAGCAGAATCATACAGAAAATATATATTACCACAGATTCAAACTCATGTCTTACTAAGGCAACAGGCTACAGAACATTGTATCATTTCCTAATACCACAGGAGAAGCCTTACTCCTAGGTTTAGAAAAGGCACATTTCAACAAATTGCATTAGCAGTATTCAACAAAGAAGTAGTCTGTGCTAAAATGCACAGAATGTATTGAAAGAGAAATCTCTAGCTACAGATATATACATCAGATAATCATACTGACTCAAATGAATTTAAGGAGTGATATCTGGTTTTGAACAGGCTACCTGTATAAGATCACAAGCTAGAAAATATTGCATTAATCCGAAGTACCACAAGATACTGTTTTACAACTATGACAGTGCACATTTGAATGGTTGACATCACCATGGTTTTAATAGCGTGATGTGTCTAATAAAGGGGAATTAAAGTGTTGGGAGAGCCCACTAACACTATATAGTTACACAACAACATTATATCTGTAGTTGAAGCCATTTCTATACCTCATGAGAGAAACACACACTCACAGGAGTCACTCGCTGCTGGATTCAAATCACCTACCTATAGCTACACAATCTAGAGAATTTATTTATTTCTAATTTGTTAACTGGGAGAGTCCACTGGGCCATTCAGAGCCTGTTTTTAGTGGAGGCCTAGGGAGAAAAAAGCTCTTCAGTGCAATAATAAAAGTATAATTTTATACATTGGCAATATACAAGTAATAAGTTATTAGTTTACAATGCTAAAATCACAGCTAGAAATTCAGAGGGAAGACAAATACCAGTGACAATTGCAACATATTTGAGGATGTTAGAGCACACAGGAATTCAAGGAGGAGGAAGAACACACCAATAGCCAGTGCCACAGAAGAAGTTTGAATACAAGTATGAGATATTGAACTTTTGAAAGCATTATCAAAAATATGTTTTACCCAGGGATGCAATAAATTGATAGGGCAGCCCTGTCCCAGTATAATTGTCTCCCAAGTGGAAGTGTACACAATAGCTCTTCTAATTGAGATAATTCTACATGACACTACAAATATATATACACAGACATTAAACCACTTACCTATGTAGTTACAAAATCTAGAGGGCACAGTATCAACAGGAAGCACCACAGGTGAAATCAGATTTCAGTAATCAGAAAGTGCACATTTAAAAGGATGACATCATTGTGTGGCATGGAATGCATTTTGGATACAAATGCAACAGACTGATGGGGAAGTAATCTCCCCATGTGAATATGTCTTGTTCATGGAAGCCTACACAAAGGATGTCCTGATGCAAATCAGCATGATAGTACAGACACATACAGACACCCATAGCATTTATGCAGTGCTGGATTTGAAACACATATCTATCTAGTTACACAACCTAGGGACCATGGTATCAAATGGAAGTGCCACAGGAGAAGACTGATTTCAGAGTGTGCAGTTATGAAAGGATGACCTCATCGGTGTGTTGCAGAGAAGATGTTTATGGTAAAAGTGGCATTAGGTGGGATGTCCTCTCCTAGAGTAAATGTTTAACTCAGCGGAAGTAGATACAGCACATCTGTCAATGAAGTTATATGTAACTGGCAGTTCAGATGTACACACACACACACACACACACACACACACACACACACACACACACACACACACACACACACACACACACACACACACACACACACACACACACACACACACACACACACACACACACACACACACACACACACACACACACACACACAAAAGCAAGTTCAGTTTTGCCAGATTTGAACCTCCTACCTATCAAGTTACACAATCTAGAGAACACATTATGAATTGTAAGCATCACAGGAGTAATCTGACTTCTAAGGGGAGACTGTGGACTTTTGACAGGATGAACTCATCAGTGTGTTGCAGAGAAGATGTTTCTGGTAAAAGTGGTATATCTTACAGTGGGAGCTATTTTCAAAGTTAAATTTTTCTCCTGAGTGGAAGTGAGGACAGAACATCTCTTGTCAAGGTTTTACATACTTGTCATTAGAGCCAAGCACACACGTTTACCATTGTCAGATTTGAGTGACCTTCCTAACTAGCAACACAATCTGCAGTATACAGAATAAATTGCAAGTACCACCAGATAAGGCTGGCTTCTTTGTGGAGAGAGAGAGAGAGAGAGAGAGAGAGAGAGTGCACATTTGACAGGATGACCACATTAGTGTGTTGCAGAGAAGATGTTGGTGTTCAAATTGGGATACAGTGTAGAGGAAGCTGTCTCCAAAGTTAAAGTTTTCTCTTGAGTGGAAGTGTCTGCAGCACATCTGTTGTTGAAGTTTTCCTTACCTGATACTAGAACCACACACACAAGTTCACCACTGTTGTATTTAAACAACCTACTTAACTACTTACACAATCTAAAGAACACAATGTGACTTGCAAGCACCACAGGAGAAGTCTGACTTTAAAGTTGTGACAATGCATATTTGCAAGTATGAACATATAATTGTATTGAAGAGCAGCTAGTGTAGATCACATATTTTGTGGAAAATGCATGCATCTAGGCAGGCAGATGTAACAGCAATGTGCTTGTTCAATGTCATTACATACTGTTCTGATAACATCTCTATACTGTCATTCATGTGTAATGTGCTAGAGGCAGTGACATGTACCTGTTTCATTGTATGGCATTTCAGTGACTGTTGTAAAACAGTGGACTGACAAGTAAGCATTCATGACTGTTCATCTCGAGATGATTGTATGCAAATAATAACCATTTTTGTCACTGACAGTTGTATTGGCTCATACTTAGACAATATGTATTGACAATACAAACAGACATTTCCAAAAAATGACAGTGCACTGCTGAATAACACCGCCAGAGTATGTGTGAAAAGGCTATACATCATTGTACCAAAGTAGCAAGTGTAAGTGTTTGAGTGCAGCTATACCTTAGACTGTGGTAATTGAGTTAGCATCCCTCTGAAATCCAAATACTTTGGTTACAACATTCCATTAACACATACAGAAGTTGTATAGTCCACTAAAATAATTCTTTTTCGTGTATTTTTTTTTATTTCTCTTCCTGAAACCTAACAGTGGCAAGCTCATTTGCATGGTGGATGGCAAAGTATTAGCAGATACATAATCATATCTTGAGGTGTTGAACTTAGAATATGAGTAAACAGTAGTCTGTGGTGTTCTGTGCAAACTTTCATGCAAATAAACAGTATATCTGAATCTGATGGAATAAAGAACAGTTGTGTCACAGTCATGTTTTATGTGTCAAGATTTACACATTTGCTGTGACACCCACAGTCCTTCACTCTTTATATGTATGATACAAGTGTCCTTCATATGCCTGCAGTTGTCAATGATTTTCAAGAAATTCTTAAGGGTAGGGATAAAAACAAACATTAAGATGCAGAAATGTGGATATTCTTTGAAGCTGTGTACACTTCAGATGTATTGCTGTGTACAATAAAGTGTCTACATTGTGGATGAAAATATGGTAGGAGAGTGGAATTCTGATGAAGACATAAGGAGGTAGTGTTGTTTGACAACAAATGCAGCACACACTTGCACACATAGTATTAATTTGTGAAACATTAAATACATGTATGGCATAAGTGTGGATTCAAACCCCTGACAGTATAAAATAAAAATGTACAGACAGTAGGAATATCACAGCCCAACAGTTAAGAGCTCAAATTCTTAATTTAATTGACACATTTGAAAGGACACTGAGAACAGATTGAAGCAAGGGAAAATGCAGGCATCAGTCTTCATCACAGTAAGGACAAGTGTAACATCCCTTGAGGTGTAAATGACATCTAGCAGCCTAATACATATGTTACACTAACTGTTTCACAATAATGCTATCAGTCTGCATTTGTATAGTACAGTAGGGCAAATCACATTTCCATGATGGAAACAGTAATAGTGCGGCAGAAATTAAAATCTTCAGCTTTTGCCTTAAGATGTAAAATGACATTTACTGTCACTCACCATTGGTGTGTGAAGCCAAGTTCTTTCAGAATCTGAAGATAATAAATGGAGAAGAGAGATTGGGAGACATGGATAGAGACATACAGAGATTTGCTTATGGTCCATTTCTGCAAATCCTTGTGTTGTATTACTCTTCAGTTTGTCATCATAATTATTTGGTTGAGATCTGTACAAGACAGTGTTCCAAGTAGGGATGGAGCAGATCAATACAGCAGCAGGGTATTGGTGTGTCAATAAAATGTGTCTCAGACTCTTACACACTAAGGAGTCATACCAAACATTCACAACCACTTTGACATACTTCTGGATTCAAACCTTGACAGTTCAAAAACAAATCTATAGACCAGAGCATTATCTAGCCATATCACATAGGAACTCCTACCTCACAAACTTCAAATATGACAACAGGTTGTAGCAAAGGAGAATGTATGAGTCTTCATTGCACTCATGACAATTGTAAAATCCCATAATGTGTACATTACATTCAGTAGCAACATGAATATGAAACAGTAAAAATGTGATGATACATAAGGTGAAAGAGATTGAAAGATGGAGACATGGATACAGACAGATAAAGAATGTTTTGTTTTTCTGGGCCATTTTTGAACATTTATGTGATGTAATAGTGTTATGTTTTTCCTGATAAGTAATCTGTCATGCTATGTACAATAAAGTGCTTCCAATAGGGAGCAAACGGGATGGAAAGTAGAAACATGATTAAGATATAAGCAGGATAATGGTGGGTTAATAAGATATGTAGACAACACTTACACACATAATATTAATATAAGTAAAACATTAAATAAGACTTTCACATATTTCTGGATTAAAACCTTAAAGCTATGACAAAAGCATTTCACAGACATGCAAATTATTTCAACACACCATACAGGAAATGTCACTTCACAGCCTTAGTTTTACTGACTTGAAGGGCAGTCAGAAAAGAATGAGGCAAGGGAGAATGTAGGTACCAGGCTTCATCACAGTGATGACAATTTCAATATTAGCCAAGGCTTACATTACAGGCAGCAGCATAGTAAATGATCCAGTGAAGAACAGAGAGGTGTCATGCTAAGGTGTTGTGCCATGATGTACACATTTGTCATTAAGCCTGAAAATTTTGGGCAACGTGCTTTCTAGCAATAATTGAAAATGGAACATGCTAGGGGGTGTACATTCAACTCTGCAGCCTTTTCAGAGAAGATAATAACTTTCTCCTTGTACTGTTATTAGCCTGTATGTGCATAACACAATGAGGCTACGAACAGTAGCAGGAAGGGCATCATAGTCATGTGGATGAAGGGAAAAATTCAGAAGATTTTGCCATAAGCTGTATATTGCCATTTTCCATAAGTTACAGGTGCTGCTTGGTACCAGGCACTGTGCAAATTCTGGGGGGACAGACTGATTACACAGAAGGGGGTAGAGAGACATAGAGGGGTAGAGGGAGGCAGGGAGCAAGTAGATCCTGACAGAAGCAGGATAATGGTGGCTGATAATAATTTGTAGGCAACAGCTACTCATAAAATAGTCTTATAAAAACAGTAGCACTTATATAATGCCTAGAACCCCCCCCCCCTGAAATTATGCAAATCTCTGTCTATAGATCTGAGCATTATCTCAGCTCACCAAAAAGGAACTCCTACCACACAAAGTTAAAATCACACAATTGAAGGGACAGTGACAACTTAGTGAAGCAAGGGAGGATGTAGACATTATTAATCTGTCATACTCTGTCAATAAAGTGCTTGTTATATGGAGCAAGAAGGGGTAGGAGATTAGAAACAAGATAAAGTTATAAGCAAGATTATAAGTCTCCCTGTTGCGAATGGAATGTATTTGCAAAGGCTTTATTGCTGCAGTATTCAAATGCTGTGCTGTATTTTCTAATCATGGTATGACCAGGAAATGTAACTGGAGATAAATACAAAAGTTCATAGTTAAACACATGATAGGAATATAAAATGACATGAAATCATCGTTTGATACACGTCTGGAATCGAAACCCAGATACTGTGAAAAAACATCAGTCTACAGCCGTGTGAATTTTATCATCACACCATTGCAGTAACTGTTTCAGAGTAATGCCTTTACTCTCTATTCCTATAGTGCAGTGTGTTTCAGCACATATATGTGAAGACGACTGGACTAGTGTGGGTGATGGCAAAAACTCACCAGTTTTTTGCCATGGGACATCAAACAGCATTCAGTGCCACTCAGCATTTGTAATGATTGACTTTGATGCCAAGATCCATACAAACACTGAGTACAAAAAATGAAGGCTTTTTTATGGGCCATTTCTGGCTATGTGTATTGTGTGTGTGTTTCTATTTTTTAACCATTTTAAACATGTGAAAAAGGGGTTGATAGGACACAGGGGAAAGAATACAGGAATTTGCAGGCTGGTGGGGGAAGAACACTATTGCTATCCACTTCTTCAGAACATATATGTGAAACTGTACACAGAATTTGATGAATTCAAGAGTCACCACGCCAGGGATCAGTGACAACAACATAATAATGTCATAAAGCCAACTGGACCATATCAAGTGTGTCAAGATGACGTATAGGTGAAGTGGAGACCTATGTATGGGGCATAATTGTTTTGTGGGGGAGCTGCCCATTTTTATTTGTTTTGTTGGAGAGAGAGAGGTCTGTTGGAGAAGTTGCTTAGGAATAAGCGGGTCAGTAGATAGGGAAGGTTAGCTAGCAGGTGCGACATGCAGGATATACAAGACAGACAAGGATGTGATGGACACAAAAGGTTGGGTGACACCATGATTATGGAAAGGCAGATGACATTAGACATGCATCTACATTCAGCTTGGGAACAGTGAGACTCTAATCCTCACCCTCATAAATGTCATCACTTTCTCTTATGTCAGTTTCCTGGGTCAGTGCTGGACATGGCATTGATTTGGTAAACTTATGGAGGACCTTTTCAACTTTGCCCATTCAGGCACCAAGGACCCTCTCCATTATGTCTTCCACCAGCCCTGTCAGCTCTTAACATGTGACAAAATCTCCACCTCCACTACTACTGCTCTCAGAGGGTAACACTGCACCAGCAGCTGGGGCAGAGCAAACTGACACAGGTTGGGCAGAGGAAGTAGATGCAACACTGATAGGTTGTGACCCAGATATACAGTGTGTCTATGCTGCCTGTGGTGGTGCCATCACACCCCCCTGTGGAGGTATGGTGGGCCAAAATGTAGTGATCTGACT
Organism: Protopterus annectens; assembly: GCF_019279795.1. NCBI lineage: Eukaryota > Metazoa > Chordata > Ceratodontiformes > Protopteridae > Protopterus > Protopterus annectens. The sequence continues at coordinate 1,583,243,392 of NC_056728.1, read as the reverse complement.
TACTTCATGTGCTGATGGCCTTTTTTTTTTCAGCAGCAATGTATTCCCTCTGAAAACAGAGAGAGAGAGAGAGAGAGAGATAATTGGGGAAACAAAACAGAGAGAATAAGATCAATGACATGTCACATTATTATATTAGTTAAATACATAAACAAATATGACACATACATATTTTCAACTTTGCCATGTCCAGATATAATGTGAAGGCATTAATGTGTCAACAATAAATAAATCTCAGTGCTATTATATAAGAAATGGAAACATTTATTTGACTATGCCATATCAGGTATGTGCTTTCCAAATTAATAATTTCAGTTACCAATATTGAATTGTTAACGACATTCAGTATTATAGTTAACTTTTTATAAATACTATCCTGTACTAAATGATAATTTTTGCTGTTGGGAATTGAACCCACAACAACTAAGCTGGTATATGTATTGCCTAATGCAATCAGTTAGAGCTATTGGTGAAGGCATGTATGCTTGATATAAAAGTTGAGGCATGACTGCTCAAGCTGATATGGACCGTTGGCCTGAAATGTATTATCTGGCTTGCATTCATACCTGATGCATACTTATCCCTTTCCTCTCTGAGGCAAGTGATTTCCTTCTGATGTACCTCATGGTTCTGTTCTATCTCTTCTGCAGCTATACAGCAGGTAAAGAAATTATGAAAGCATAATGAGTAACTGTATTGGCTGGACTATCAATTCTAAATCATTGACTGGTGATGGGTCACTATACTTACACAAGTAAGGGATGACTGTTGTCTTAAATTCATCCTCCCATCAGCTCAGGATGTCATGCTTGCACGTTTTTGTGTCACTGTATTGGTGACACCATTGTTCCTCAGTGCGAGGAATCCCAGTTGCACTGGAGCCAGCCTTGGTCAAGCTATTTCAAGCCTCAGCCTTATACTGAGACCCAATATAGTCCCAGTGCAACAGCCTAAGGCTGTAGCAGTTGATGAGGAGTGCCACAAAAATCCTGGGCTCCTCAATACCCGACTTTGTGCTCTAAATGGAACACCATCCTTACCTTCACCAGCCATATTTACAGAAGTACAGTTAGAACTATATGTCTGAATTGGCATCCAATTCAGAGCTCATGTGCAACAGCCTGTAAACAAAGACACACAGCCTAGCCAGCTGCATTTGCTCAACTGAAAGCACAAAAATGGCTTGGCAGACACATTGGCAATGATTACATCCAAAAACAATGAAGGTGTAAAATATGGCAGTGAGATTTGGCCATGTGTGATGCTCAGTCTATTTACACATGTTCATATGTTAAATACTGAAATGCTTTACAGTGTTTCTTATAACAATTGTAGGTTGGAGGTAAAATAGTATATGACTAGTGACATATCAGGCTGTTGGGAGTTGAACACTCTCCAAGTATTATCTTGGAATCAAATTCATGAGAAAAAGAAAGATAAAATGCTAACCTTTGCTTATAAACTGCCAGTGCCACAGTAGAACTACAATTTTTGCTTGGTTATTTGAGATATACTACTTTTAAAATGAATGGAGATGTACTTAAGAGATGCCTGTGTGTGACTTGAACTACTCTTGGTCTGGAGTTTTATGTAAAAAGCAATATTTGTGGTTGTAAACATGAGACATGGAGTTGCATGACCTGAGTACAAGTTGGGGAATGTTCCAAACACATACTAATATGTGATGAGTCATAATAATTATAACAAATGTACTGTACACATCATACATATGCAAGTGCATTGCAAATTAGCTATCCTCATCATTGTGATGGTTAACATAATTTACACACAACATATTGGACTTATATAGCAAACATTAATGATAACTTTGTTGCAGAAATCATATTTATGATACTTATTTGTATATGCTGTTAGGGCAGCCATGGTGGTGCAGCGGTTAGTGTTGCCACCTCACAGCAAGAGGTTCTCTGGTTCAATCCTTGACTGGGGTGCCTTCTGTGCGGAGTCTGCATGTCTTCCCTGTGGTCGTGTGGGTTTCCTCTGGGTGCTCCGGTTTCCTTCCACATCCCAAAGACATGCTGTAGATGGATTGGATACACTAAATTGGCCCTAGGCATGAGTGTGTGTGTATGTGTGCCTTCTGTGGAAGGTTGGGTGCCGGGCTGGCAACTTGACACTGTAAAAACTCCGCTGCCAATCATGAGCGGACAGTGATCCACTATGGCGATCCCTAACCGGGAAAAGCTGAAAGAAGAAGAATTTGTATATGCTGTTACAGTCCTAAACAAAAATTTGTGACAAATGACATCACATAAAAATATACTGAAAATGGATTTAAACTCTGTATTACTTATCCTCATTCTCTGAGCTAATTGCACTTACACCTTGTGCCACAGATATAGATAGCTAATGGCCCATTTTGCTATCCAGAGTGCTGATGGCCATGCACTAGCACCAGTCTGGTTTGTGCGACAGAAGGCAGCCCAAATTAAAATTTTCATTTTTACTTTCAGTCATAAAATGTTATTGCACACTGCCAAGCAACATGAAAATGCAAAAGGTAAAAAGGAATAAATAAATAAATAAATAAATAAATAAACAAAGGTATACATTTATAATTAAAAAAGACACTGATCTATGAACACTGGCTTGCCACATAAGAGCTTTTATTTCACAAATAATCAGGAATTCAGGTAAGGTCAATTATTCAGAAAGGGGACACACACAAAATGTTATCATCTCATCTGTGACACACAACATGGGAGTCTTAATAACATACTTTGAAAGAGAAAAGTATTACTTTCATGAACAATAATTAGGCTATATGGATAAGTAATCTGCAATATAGTCTACATATTTCCACAGTCATCATGTTAGTAAATTTCTGCTCTCATACTTTAGAAACTGTCATTTTTTACATCATGCATAGCAAATGTTATTCACAAGAAGAATAGTTTAGTTTCCTACAACAAAACACTAACAGGAATTCACAAGGACCATAGGTAACATAATCAGCATTTATCACACATGCTTAGAGTGCTGAATTCATATCCCAAAATGTTTGTCAATACTTCATTTGACACCATTAGCAAAACTATCCTTATTAAGGATTTGAAGCCCCCCCCCAGTACCTCTGCTTTTGCGCCCTGCCAATATATTTACAGCTTGTGCCACATAAATGCTTAGCTGTCAGGTGCATTTTCTTCACTCAGTACTGATCAGAATGCTAGTGGTCACACACTGGTATCAAGCATATTTGTGCTACAGAAGGCAGCATAAATTAAAATTTTCATTTTTGCTTTCAGTCATGAAATGTGATTGTACATTGCCATGTGGTGCACAAGGCAGCCCAAGTTAAATTTTTCATTTTTTGCCTTCGGAGGAGAACCTTCTTTCATACAGCTGATAGTCACCATTGTGTAATGCCAAGCAGCAATTAAATGATAAAGCCAGAATAAATAAAAAAATGTTTTTGCATATATCCTTGTGATGTTCTGTCAACTTTTGTTGTCTTATAAAATAAAAATATTCACATTACTAATGGTACACAAACAGCACAACATCTAGATTTGAACATTGATACCATGGGATTAACATGACAAATTTGAGTCTAATTTTTATATTTGGCACAGACAACATACATATTTATGCAGAAGAAAAGTAGTTGACATATACGCAAGAGGTGACATTATATCACTTTATATAAAAGGTCGTACATAACTCATTTGCTTTTTACTTTGTGAATTCCTAGGAGATGTGTAGATGAATGGTATATTTGCAACAGTTAATCTCATAATTCCTGTCACAATAACAAAAAAAATGTCAGTACTGAAGTTTTTCTGGCCTTTATTTGATGAGCATTATTCTCTTTTTGTGGTAGTCTGACATAAATGTAATGTCATTTGGATTTTTTTGATATGTGTTTCTATTATTTAAGTGTTGTGTACTTCGGATGAATTATAGACAAATGTTTACTTTGCTAAGAGGCACAGCTGGATCATAAGAATTTTATAATACAAATGTTATAAAGGTTTTCTCTTAGTCAGTCAATGTCAGCCCCTAACTTTTTGTTAAGTCTATTCTCTCTAATACACCCTACTGTAAGTAAATGTACATCAAAGTAGCAGGAGTGTGAAACAGTTAATTATTCTTGCAGTTACATTAATCTTTCACACTTGCAAGGCCTTAGCAAGTAACACTTCTCAATGCTCATTTTGCAATGCAAGGGTGTGTGCATGGAATCATGTAGCTCCTTAAATCATGTTTACCTTACCAGCACTTAGTGCAGACTGTGGCATTCATGAATGCTAATGATTTGACTCATGATCTGCATATTCACAGTGCTCACAGGGCTGAAGCTACACTATATAAGCTAATTTTGTAGCAAGGCACTTGTCTAGTAGTACTAGAGAATGTTTGGTGCCGCCATACACTTTTTGATACTGCAATTTGCCTTGAACTACTTTTGCCTACTTTCAAATGGATTTTCTGTAAATTTATGTTGCTTTTTGTTACAAAGGAATTTATTTTTATATTGTTGCTACATTAAATTTGCAATACCATTGTTTGCTGTCTGCATTGTTTTTCCATTGCTGTTGTCGTAGCCTTCTATATCACTTATTTCTTTTAACTAAAATATTTTTAAAACAAATGTTACTTCCCATTATAAGAACATTTTAGTGAGAATCTGAACACTTGTTCGAAAAATGTGTTATGTCACTATTAGCAATGTCAGGGGGTTTACATTTCTATTCCGACAAATTTGTTAAGCCTGTGATGAAGATATGTCTGTGATCAACACAAGTAGAGATCCAAATAACTTAAATAACTTTATTTATTTGTAATTAAGTATACATGTTTTTGTAATGCTCCTGTGTGGAACGCAGTTACACATTTATCAAACTTACAGGCTATTATCCATGATTTTAATTTACTTTTCTCTGGTGGGGGCTACATTTCTCTAATACTTTTATGTGTACTCATGCATAGACTTACATTTTAATTTTTTTATGCAAGATAACTGAAAAAAATCATATATATTTATTTTTTAGCACTCACATTTTGATTAATTCCCTCTTTTCCATTCTTATGTTTCATCTTCTACAAGGCTATGGCACCTAAGACATCTGGTACCTGTAAACTGCCATACACAGATGTGGAGAATGAAGTCATCATACAGGCAATATGGAGACATGGCTTATTACAGTTAGAAACAGAAAGACCTGGCAAGTCCTCCCATTACCATATCTGGGAGCAGATAGTCAACAATGTCAGTGCTGTTGGAGGACATGGGTGCAACTACCAAAAGATAAGACATTGTGCCACTGACATAATAAAGAACACTAGACGTAGGGTAGCTGCGGTTCCAGGAAAGGATGACTGCTGGTTGTGGGCCTGCTACTGAACCACCATTGACTGAGACAGTGGAGTTCCTGTCCACTGACAGAGATCCAGAAAGCTCAGTAGGAGGTTCATGAAGAGTTATTGATGCTGATGTTGAGGTGGAAGACAACCAAGGGGTGTCTACTGTTGACCTTACAGGTATGTATGCTATATAAGAATTCAGTCTTGAGTCTTGTATATAGTTTTATGTGCTGTCACTTTCTCTCTCTCTCTCTCACTCTCTGTCTGTCTCCTCTCTCTCCCTTTCTCTCTCTCTCTCTCTCTCTCTCTCTATATATATATATATATAAAGCAAACACGAGGGGTGATGAGAGGAGATACTAAAAGGGAGAGAGATACAGAAATAGGGGTTAGTGGAGCAGGATACTGGAGAAAAGCTTTTTTGATTAGATGTTTGTTATTGAGCAGGTGTAAAGTGGATTGTTTTTTGGCTATTGTGTCATTTGCAGTATGATACTTATCCATCTTGTATCTACATTTCTTCTGTCTAGGCACATCTGGTGCTGATTTCACATGGCCACCTGCACATGGTAGGTGATTTTTTCCCCCATTATTACTGTAAATAAAGTAGATTTATGTATACAATAGAGTCCCTTTTTACTCGTGCTTGCATCTAGTATTACCTTTGGGATAACATAAGTTTGATCATTTATTTATTCTGTTCCTCTTTTTGTTGTTTTAAATACTTGTTATCATAGATGATCCTGCCACTGGCATCATGGAACTCCTACCACATGATTTCAGAGTATCAGTAGTCTCTGATAATGATGGCAGTGACAAAGAGGCACCAACTGCAGGTGCAGAGGGTCAGTTTGACACTGAGGTTGTGGCTTCCACATTCTCTGCCCATATTTTGGACACTGTCAGTATGCCTACACATACCCATGACACAGAGTCTTCATACATAGGATAGATTGAGGGTGACACAGTTGATCAGGGTTGTGTGGTTACTCTAGCTGCAGAGATGGCCAAGTCTCCCCATAGATCATGAGGGTAAAGTACCATGCAGTAGTGCTGACAGAGGTGCTTTGAAAGGGCCTACCATTTGCCTTCCTTCTAATGTTGATGTGTCAGTACGGAGTCACCAGGGCCTCTGAAGAGATAGCCTGACTACTGCAAGTTGTGCATTCAGATGTGCGAGTCAAGATGAGTGACATACTAGATCGGTTAGTGTTTGGAATGGAATGTCTGCAGGGGGGAGGGTCAGCATGCATGTGGCCATAGAGCCACTACATCATCAGATGTTAGCCAGCGTGACCATGCAACATCCCACTACTCTGCACTCCTACCACTGCTCTGTCAGTGGTTGAGGTGTCCACGCACAGACATGGTACAACATGTGGTCATGGTCCTGGATATCATTATGAGAGATGGTCCAGCAGGCATCATCCATGTGGAGGTAGCACACCAAATTCTAGCCAGGGTCATGGAACTAGCAGTGCATCTACTGGCAAAGGTAGCTCCTGTCGTTGGGGGTGATGACTGTGAACTAACTAGTTTACCATGCATGGCTCACACCTGTCTGAGATACAAGGAAGTAGTATTTATTTGTAAAGCATTAATTATGTACATGTTCACTGTAATTGTATTAGTTTGTATTATCCTTACTAATTCAGTCTTAGTAGTTATGAATTGCTGCTTACACTTAAACTTGTGTAAATGATAGCAGACATTGACCTGCTCACTCTTGTTTTATCTACATTGGTCAAATGTCATGCAAGATGCACAGTATTGGGCATAATCATCAGAGACAGATCATAAAAGTATATTGCACAATTCAGTCATGACTTAACTGCTGATATTACTGTAGAGTTGAGACATGTTTCATCTTATTGACAAGTATTTGCATATGAAAGTAATTGGTTCATAGGTTCCTAGGTGTGTACTAGGCTAATGTCCCTGGAGCCTTTACAAGCCTAGCCCATAGAACTGCCCTGCCATTGTGCAGCCCAACATTAGTTCCCAGTGCCTCTATCAAGTAGGACCAATGGAGTGATTCCCCCAGGGTGAACTTTCTATTTCCCATCTACTCATCAAGATTTCTCTTGAAGAGGGCCAGTGAGGTGCTCTGCTTAACATGTATGGGAAGTCTATTCCAGAGCAAGGGCAGTCTCTGTGCTATGAACCTATTCCTCCAGCATGTTCTGTTGATTGTGGTAATGAGGTTGAGGTCTCTGGAGCATGTGGTGTGGAGGGATTGGGATTTCTTTAGATGTAGCATTTCTAACAGAGCTGCGTCAGACATGGCTTTCTAAGTCAAGCAGAGATTGTCTCTTAGTAAACGATATGAGACAGAGAATAGCTGGAGTTTTTTTAGTCTGTCCATGTACGACATGTGTTTAAGGCCTAGGATCCTCTACGTGAGGTACTTTTGTGGCCTTTCCAGCTGTTGCATGTGTCCAGTGAGGTACATGACAAATGGGGCATTATACTTGATGATTGGCCTGATGAGGGAAGAGTAGAGAGAGATGATGATCTCTTTCTTCCTGGATGCAAAACCCTTGGTAATAAGATGTGCCACATAGAAGGACTTTCTGACCACAGTGGCAATGTGGTGGTCAAAGGAGAGGTTGCTGTCAACCTGTGTCCCCATTCTCTTATAACACCTTCAGTGTTCAGTGGACTCCCATCAATGTGGTAATTAGTAGGAACTGAGTTTTTCCCAAAGGGGATGATGACACATTTTTTGGCATTAAGCTTAAGGCCATGGTTTTGACACCAGTCATTGGTCTCAGTGAGGCCTTTCTGTAGGATGTCTACATCACTTGGGGAGTTATTAATGGCTCCTGCTTGCAGTCATCTGCAAACTTGGTGAGCCAGAGTCCCTCTGTGTTGGCCTGGACTTCTGAGAAGTTGATGCCAAACAGGAGAGGACCCAGGACTGATCCCTATGGGACTCCACTCGTGACTGGTCAGCAGTCTGACTTGGAGTCCGCTGCTTTCACACTTTATTTTTACATGTTCACCACTTACCTTGGCTAATACTGCAGCTACAAGATATGTCCTTGGGAGATGATGCTGTCTGATGCTGACTGGACACAACCATTACATGGTTACATAAAGGTTGAGGATTTTGGCAGGCATCAGTTTTAATATTTGTTTGTGTTTAGGATCTTAGTTTTTCATCGTGCGTGCTATCCTTTGAACTCTTAGCCAGAGTCATGGCATATTGTGCATGCATGCATCTGCCAGCATCATTTGCAGCTGGTGGTTTTTCCTCAGACTCATCAGCTGTATCTGCCAGACCCACTGGCCTTGCCTGTGGTCATGGGAACTGTGGTCCATTGCCTTGTTGTCCTTGTTGAAGGTGGTTTCTTGAGAATTATATTGTGCAACATGTCAGGGCACCTCCTGATGTGTCTAGGCAATGAAACCTTGATTTGAGCAAACTAAATACATGTGCTGTTGTATTCATAGTTTCAGCATGGGCATCATTGTATCCTTCCTCAGTGGGGTTGTATGGGTTTCTCAAGTGGTCATGAGCCAGAGATCTAGTTCATAACCTGCATTCCCCCACTTGATGCCCTTATGGGAACCAGCCCAAGCAAAACTTGTGTACAGGTCACAGGTGTGCCATTTGTGTGAGTCATGGAAACTGACAGGATTACCTGCACACACACACACACACACACACACACACACACACACACATTGCAGATGATCCCTAGGGCATTACAGATGACCTGACAGTTAATGGAGTAAAATTGTTTTCTGTTGATGTTCCCTCTTCCCTGTTCACTGGATGGGGCTTTTATTTATCTGGGTGTGCAGTCTATGGCCTGCAAAAATCTCAGAAAAGCGTGTTATGGCATAAAGCTGTTGCATGGTTGTTGCTCTCTTCTCTGGGGTATGTGGGAAACAGATATGATTCCTTGCATGTTGTAGCATTGCATTTAGAAAGTGATGTATAAGATTCTAGAAGGTGAATCCTGTGACACCCCTAATATATTCCCTGTGGGTCTTTGAAAAGTATCTCTAGCTAGTATTTATAATGCTACACATATCTTTTTTCCACTGGGATAGGCTCTGCATGATTTCCTGGGGTCTCAGGTGAGGGCAGGAGAGATTACACATTTCCTCGGTTTCCACCATGTATTGCTCTTCAGTTTCTATAACATGCAGTCCACGATATGTCAAATGGCCTTCTCCTTCTCAGCTGAGGTCTGACAGCAGCAGCAACTACAGGTTAATGGCGGTAGTGGCAACCCCTAACATTTTTTTCTAAAAGTGTCTTTGTGGCTGTATTCCAAAGATTCGGGTTTCAGGGCAAAACTTAGCCCTGAGTGTACACGATCACGTTATACGTTCTTGAATAGCTCCACCATGTTGGATTGGCTAATTAGCATATAATTCAATTACTTATGCCTTTATTAGCATATTGTACAGTTTACCCTTGTTTTGAGAGTGTGCACAAAGTGCAGAGCTGTTTCACGGATACCAAATAGTGCACTATTATGTGTGTGTGATGCACGCATGATAGAAGCACTAAGTGCAGGTGTTCAGGAATCTGGCCCAATGTCTTTGTACTCATTTTTCCAAAGGGATTCTTATGAGCAAAATGGTCTTTGCTGGGTAGGTACAAAGGTAGGAGATTTTATTACAAAATTGTGTCTCTGATAAAGTTAATAACATAACTTTGATTTCTGTAACATATCCCATTCCCCATGTCAACTTTTTTGTTGCTTGCTTAAATTATTTCAAAACATACATGTGAAAAATAAATAGCAAACCTTGATACATTTGGGAAATTAATAGTTGTACAGTAAATAGGCAAGCATATGACTAACACAGTTGGAAAGTAATCACATAAACATGAAAATATGTACACATTTATGAAGGAGTTTTGGAATTTTCAGTAACATTTTAGTGATGTACCATCACAGGCACTACCTCAGTCAATGTCTAAAGAAAACAATCATAATGACTTCTTAACAAACAGGACTGCAAGGAGAATAAGGATTAATTATCACCTTGTACAGCTGACAGGCCAACAAAGGTGAGTTCTGAAGTCATTTATAGCCAGCAAATAAATAGGAAGAGTTAATCCTGGCATTGTTGTGAATCATTTGCATTAGGATTAAAATCTATTCTGTTCCTATGAGCTGTTGTACTCCTAGTGGAATACTCAAAGAACATGAAACAGTAGATAACTTTTATATGGTTTAGTTGCTAAGACTATACTCTGTGTCTTAGTGAATATTTTACTTTGTTAGTGTGCCTCTGTTTGCTTGCAACTTTTAACACCCGTATGACTATCTTGACCTGACTAAGCCTGTTATAATGAATTACAAAGCTAATAAATTGGATTACACTGCAACATGTTATCAGCTGATCCCAAAAACATCTCATAATCATTTATTATTTTTGCATTTCCTTGTTTTTGTGCCTCTAAGGATTACAAAATTGCTGGAACAGCTGTGCTTTTCTAATTAAAATGTTTACCACGTTGTGCAAATAACTTTTTGTGGTATTGTTTGACCATTTTTTTTTATGTCAGCTCCATTTGGGTTCCAGATACTAATGCAATGTCCCTAGTGAGATGAGGCTTTTCTAACTTAAAGACTGCATGATGTGTGTTGCTGTTGAAAATTTAGTTACTGTGTACACAGCTGTGAAACAATTCAACTTTCCCCATGAAAACTGATAAGTAGAACTTTATGCATTCACGCCTGGAACTGATGCACAAAGCTTGCCATTTGTGTCACCTAAAGCCTTCTCCTGGGCCTCACTTGCCCTGAGGTTGAAACACTGCCCTGGTAAGCTTTCCCTGTGGAGTTGCCTCTTTTGCTACTGACATTTTATATTAGACTGGAAAATATACAGAGTTGGACACTCATTCAAAAGCAGACAAAGCAAAACTTTACAATGATGTCAGAGTTCTGGATATTTGTCTCTGAAAACTAGGACAAAAGCAGAGGCAAAACATATATTTTTTTCTGTTAATCTAATTCATACAAAATAAAAAATGAAAAAAGAAAATGAGAGGAAAAAATGTATGTCCCTTTGGCTATTTATTGAAAACAAAAAAATGCAGTTTGAAGTTAGTTTGTATGCTTCATAACAGTTTCATTTGTTTCAATATGTTATGCTACACGGGACTGTGGTAAACTATATTATCATTACTATTACAACTACTGTTTAAATACTTATTTAATTAACATCCATGTAAATGAACCAATCCAAACTAACTTTTGAAAATACCAAGGTAGTTACAGTAATAAATATGGTATTTTGCATAATCACATGTGAAGTCAGTACATAAAACTTCATAAAGCAAAATGAGTTGCATATATAAGGAGAAGAAAAGCAAGGACTGATATTACAAACTCCTATACATTTTTTAATTAATTGATTCCAGTGATAAATGGATGGCGGCCACATACCTCTCAACCATACCGAATTCCTCTCAATTTACTGGTTCTGAGGGAAAAATAATGGGGTGCCACAAATTCCCGAGTGACCCCATCAAATCCTGATTTTGCTTTTTTCCTATATTTACAATTTTTAGTTAACACTGATGTCATCACGCATTGCCAGCGTAGTGCCTCAGGCTCTTTACGTTTAACCAACCTTCCCTGCAAGGTTTTGGCATGCATTCTAGTAACTGATAAATTTGATTATTGGGTACACTTGTATGCAACCATTTTCTATACTACAGCAAGTGAAAGCAATGTTTTTTTCATATCTGTGTCCACCTTAAAGAAAACTATTTTTATTTGGAAGTAACACCTAAGTGAGAGTCTCAGGATTATGTATAATCACCAGTGTGTGTGTGAAGTAATGCTATATTCTGCAGAAAAGAAATCCAATGAGTACAGATAATAAATGTGTTTCTTCATGAATGGTCTCTAATCGAACACACTCCCTTTTACTTTTGTAGTTTCTATAATGCATTAGTGTTACTTGGGCTAGAGAGTGATGTGATGTTATGCGTTACCAGGAGTCAGTCTTCCTTCCTGCATGGACCATTGGGTTTGCACCCCCTCCCTGGCGTGATGTCTTCTTAGTCATTTCATCACTACTTTGGAAGGAGCTGCATCCTTCAGTCAAGGCAGCTTGTCCAACTCTTTACTGTCCCAGACTGCACTCACTGTAGTTCACCAGGATACTGAAGCAATGCACTTTCCTTTTCTAATCTGTTTGTGTTACTTATTTTTTTCCAAAGGTTTTTCATAGATTCATAGATTCATAGATTCATAGAATAGTACTAAGCTAACTGCCCTTGCAAGCCATTTTAAGCCTAGCCAATTGTCCCTTGTGAGACTCAAACCCTGCACCTTGTGTTTGCAAGGCAAACACCTTAATTATTAGGCCACCCTCCCAACCCTGTTGCTGTCTGTCAGTTATGTTTGTAAGCCTTAGTAAAGCTGATGATTTATTTAGCTTTTCCAACTTAGACCAGCCATAAAAAAAGATTTCAGTTTTGCAGATATGTTTATAATGTATACTGATCTGATGAAGTCTAAACGTAAATTGGAGGAAAGTGGCAAAGCGTTTATCTGTATTATTTAATAATGTTTCTGTTTTTCAAAGTGTTGAACGGATTGTGGATTTGGGCAAAGTGCTTATCTATTTTATTTAATAAAGTTTCTGTGTTTTTAAAGTGTTGGATGGATCGCGGATTTGGCAAAGTGCTTATCCGTTTTATTTAATAAAGTTTCTGTGTTTTTAAAGTGTCAGATGGATTGTGAATTTTACTAATTCTGTTGCTGCTATCAGTTATTTGTTTCAGTTGTATGTGTTCGGTATTCAATTGGCATGTATATAACATAATAGAATGACAATAGCCTAGAAGGTGAGCTGTACAAACACTAGGACTATTAGAATCATTGCAGGATAGAACCTAATGCAGAACCATGGAAACTGCTTGTGCACTTTTTAGCAGAAGTTTATTAAAAAAAGTAAAATACTAGTTTTTCACTGTCTGGTCCTAGACAGTCACAGAATTATTTCTTACACTGTTTCATTTGAATTTATTAAATAAGGTATAGAGTAGATGTTAGTCTGACATTTCCCCATGGAAAATGCTAAATGCCTCTCAGATTATGACCGGCACATTTTTTTTTTTTATTTAAGATTTTTAAAGCAAAAATCCATGGTAAATCATAACATATCCAGTTAACAAACATTTTGTTAGTGTAAGCAACAAATTTGAAGTATGCTTTCATTCACCTTTCGTGTTAAAGTTGTTAGCAGATGTTCTACTTTGGTGCTGCATATTAGGTCTGTTAATTTATAGTGTTTCTTTTTTTCCATTTCATCCACTGCATCCTTTTTCATCTTCTTCACATTCCATACAACCCATTTACATTCTTTTTCTCACACATATACAGTACATACCTTTTGACAATATCCATACTGCAGTGGTGGTGCTGCGGTAGCGTTGTCGCCTCACAGAAAGAAGTTATCCTGTTCGATTCTCCGCTAGAGCGTCTTCTGTGTGGAGACATGCGTGAATGGGCGTACCTTCGTTGAAGGTTGTGCATCAGGGCCGGCAACTCGGCATGTAAAAATCTACTGCCAGTCATTAGTGGACCGGAGTTCCGCTGTGGCGACCCCTAACCGGGAAAAGCCGAAAGACACAACAACAATCTTTTGACAATATCCATAATTTCATCTTGTTTATATTTTAACTGTCCATTTTCATTCTTCATTACATTATTATTTTCTCCCATTATATCTCAATTTCTTACCTAAAAATGTGGTGACTTCTTTTATCTCCCCTTCAGATATGTTTCATTAAATATTATTATTTTGATTTTTTCTTTATTATATTTCTATAATTTCTATTTTTCTTCTTCTTCAAGACTTCTTCCCACACCTTAACCTATTTTTCCACGAATTTCTTTTTGCTTATATTTAATTTTTTTCCTTTTTCCATTGCTCTCTATCTGATTGTAAGTATATATTTTTTAAACTTTACGTTATACACCATCCACCAGATTTCCATTAAATGGCTTTATTGTCATATAATCTTCCCATAACTCCCCTTTTTCTTTTTTAAACATCCCATTCCTGCAATTTTTCCGGTCAGTCTTTTTAACCCTTTTCCTTCTTCTATTATATTTTGTTTCTCCTCCATTATTGCCCATATCAGCTGTAAACAATATGTAATCAAGCTCTCTTTTAAGTAGCTACCTCTTATAAGTATATTCTCTCCCTTTACCTACTGTTAACCTACCATTATTTACTACTTCTCACATCTTATGCTATTTTCCCTTTCTTCTTTCTTAAATTACAGATAGTCTCCCACCACAATAATATAAATTTTTACTATCACATACATTTGAATTTCCTCAGACAGTTTTTTCTTTTATTTACATTTGCATATGCATATACTACTACTATTCTAAACATTTCCTGCCCTTTTCTTACATCACACATTAAAACATTCCCTGCCATCACCGCTATTATATCTGACATTTTAATTGCTTCATTTTTTCAGTAATACTGCAATACCTGAACATATATCACTCACTATAATCACTAAAGTCTACACCACTTTTCTTTTCCACATCATCTCAAATTCTACCTTTTTTCTTTTACCCTTTTATCTTACATCAAGCAAACAGATTACCGCTGCATCAATTTTTACACCATTCAAACACCATCATTCATAAACCACCACCACCATGCATTTATTTCACTGCTGAATGAGGACACGACATTCAAAAACCATCATTCTTCTAACATCACTTTTGATAGTATTCACATTCAGTAATTTTTTCCCTTTTTCATATTTTTTTTCAGTTCACCTTTTGGTCACCTTTTTGTCTTTTTCATTCTTCCCCAGTACTGAAACTTCCACCGTTTTTTCTGACTCAGACATCCCACATACCTCTTCTTCTTCCTTTGTTTCCAACACCCCAGACCTGTTTTCCATTTGTATATATGTTTCTTTTTCATTTGTTAGTTTTTGGACTTTATCTAGTGCATCTTTTTCTGTATTTTCACCTTGTAGTTTTTCATCCCCACATCCCCATCATTTCTTCATTATCTTCCATCATTTCTTGCATAACAACTTGCTTTCCCCCTCATTTCCCTCAGTTTGACTTTCTTCATTAATTAATGGACAACCAAGCCAGAAATGTTCTTCACTTTCATACTTCCTACAATATAATTTACTGTTTTTTTTTCTGGAATGTCCAAGCTCCCCACATTACCCATACCTTCATAGTTGTACAATCCTGGATTAAATGTGATTCATCCCCACAGGAAAAAAAAAAAACATCACATTAGACACATTCTGTGACTTGATATTTTCTGTTTTTAAAGTTATATGAACTTCCTATCCCCCACCCTTTATCTTTCTGTCATCCACAATTAAATTTTAATACCATGCACATCCTAACATAAGCTTAGAAAAACACATTTTAATTCATTTTCTTCTATCTCAGTTGTTCTAAATTGTAATAACAGTAATTTTAATTGTACACTTAAATTTTAGTAAACACAGCTCTTCCAACGAGATATTCTACTTTTTCCTTTCACACTCATTAACAAATTTTTCTGCTAATGCAGAGTTCTAAAAAGTTATTTTGCAGAAAGGTTCCATTCCTATATGTTCCTATATGTACTAATGCCCTAATATCAGGCAAACTGAATTCTTAAGGCATAACAACATTGTCTAAACGCTGTAACTATTTATTTGCTGTTGATCCTTTGTTAGCACCCTTACCTCAGGTCTTTTCCTCCAGCTCTTAACAACGCCAGTCTTTCTTCACTGCATCTGCACATCCTTTTGTTTCTGCAGTCTTTCATTGGAACCTGTTACTGCTGTTGCATAAGGTTTTTTTGCTGGAAACACTGCTGTTAGTCTCTCTGTATTTCCATTTGTCACCTTCTGTTGCACCTTCCTGCAGCCCAACACACAGCACAGCCTTAAAACCAGCCACTCCACTGGCTGGATGTGCTCCCTCTCTAACCATACCACCATTTACAGCATCCTTCTGTCTTTCTGTCAGCTTCTCATCACAAAATAATTTGTCCATTACCACTCCCTTTTGGATAGACACTAATTCTACTGGTTTTGTTTAATCCATCATTTTTTGTAAAACATACTCATTCAGTCCTCAACACCAAGATATTCACCTCTAAAGCATCATTTTCCTTTTCAATTACACTTTTCTGCTCTCCTAGATCTCATCTCCACACACAGCCTTCACATTAGATTCAGTGATCACTTGTAACAGCCCTCGAGCATCACCTACTGATCACTTCACAAAACAGTCCTCCAAAGGGTAGGGGAATTTCCCCGATGCCTAGGCCAAATTTCCTTTCATCAGCATGAATACCACCTCAGGCCTCCCCTGAAAAGAGGCCATTGGCTTAGTAGGACTATATATATATATATATATATATATATATATATATATATATATATATATATCTATGTATATATATATATATATATATATATATATATATATATACATATACATATATATCTACTTTAATTCCTCGAATTACCATAACGTAGACTCGCATAACAGTGAGACGACATCAGCAAAAATTTAAATGAACAAACTCCCAGAATGATGCATTTCACCTCTGGGAAACTAACCACTTAGCCACCATGGTGAAATTTGCTAATTTCTTCACTGTAGTGCGATCTCAGAGTTGGTATATTTAGTTAATGGGGGGTGTGGGGGGGTGAAACCCCCACTTTGGTGGGTTTAATTTCATTTGGTTTGTTTTTCGTTATTGGTGGCCAAGTGGTTAGTTTCCTGGAGGCGAAATACACCGTTATGGGAGTTCGTTCATTTAAATTTTCACTGACGTTGTCTCTCTGTTATGCGAGTCAATGTTATGGTATTTCAAGGATTTAAAGTATATATATATATATATATATATATAAAATATATATATATATATATATATATATATATATATATATATAAATTTATACATACATACATACATACACGCTTACATATCTATCTATGTGTGTGCGTGTGTGTATATATATATATATATATATATATATATATATATATATATATAGCCTGGTAAAATATCTAATTCCATTACCTCTGCAGCATAGCCTGTAGGTGACCTTGTGCATTAGTGCTGAAATTAAATACCCACTGTAGCAACAGACAGTTAAAAAAAACATGTCTGTGAGTTTCCACAGCCGTCACTCATAAATCAGCAGTAGCTGAATGCAGCTGGCCCTTTCACTGTATAAAATGCAGATTAGGGAGTTTAATAGCAAAAGAATTTACTAATCATCTTTCCCCACCACACTTTTACAGGTCTATATTAGAACACCGAACTTTCAAAATTTCGAGTGTTCTAATATCGAACCCTATTAATCGAAAATTTAAAACATCGAACATACAGAACAACAAATTTTTTCCTAGGGAAAAAATTTGCTGTTCCAAAACACATACACACAACACAAGCACACCAAACAAACAGCAATCCACACACATACACCTAAACTCTTGCACCTAACCCTACACTAGACTATACATACCCCACTATCTATCCACTTACCTTAACCCAAATCCTAACCCTAAGGTCCGTCACTGTCGCACAGTCACCTCACCTGTGCCCTATCCCTAACTCACCTACCCCACCCTAAACCTCATCTCCACACAATCGTACACTTACCTGACCTGTGCCCTAACCCTAACTCACCTAACCCGCCCTAACCCTCACGTCCACACAATCGCACACTTAACTGAACCCGACCTGTAACTTTCCACCACAGCGCTGAAAATACCGAAGCAACAGAAAAAGACAAGCAAATTCTTTCCCTAGCAAAACATTCGTTTTTTTGTTTCTTCGATATTTTCAGCATTCGCTTGAAATGGGTCGATATTAGAACACTCGACATTTTGAACGTTCGGTGTTCTAATATAAACCCCACTTTTACTTCCATTTCTGACCGAGAACATTCAATATTATTTAGTTTTGTCATGCTTAACTCATTTTCCTTAGTATATGACAAATTATGCTAACAGCAAGCACAATGATTGGATGCGGAGTTCAGGGGCTATATTGAAGATTTATCTTTTACAGACTGCAGTTCTTTATCAATATGCGAACAGCTTTATGAAGCTGATTTATTACTGGACATGAGAAGAAAAATAGTACCTCATCTTAATATATTACATTTTCTCTCGCTTTTTCTTTAATGCTAAATATTAGTTTCTCTCTTTCTTATGGTGTCTTGTTTACTTTGTGATACTTCTATATTAATAAAACAATGCATTTACTCGTACAGACCAGATATTTTAGGTCAATGATTTCTTTCATCCAGTGTAGCATCTCTGAACTCTTTAGGCTGTCCCTAGGTAAGTCCATTGACTTGCCATGGACAAGAATCAATGTAGTGGGTACTGACATTGCTTCCATAGTATCGTCCTTAATGATGGGTAAACCTGATAGCGAGATGCAACAGTGGAGTCAGTGTTGGGTTCAGTGGATATGACTGAATGTATTTACAATGCTGATGACAGTGCAGGACTTCTGTGGGGACATTGGAAGGTAGTGACACACTGCTGGATTCCTTATGGGCTCTGTACTATGCTCTGAGGGTACTACTGATGGTAGTGATACAGTACTAGCGCCAGTTCCTGGCTCTCTCAGTATATTTGAAATTAGTGATATAATGCTAGATCAGTACCAGAGTTTGTGACTATGTTTGAAAGTAATGAAACAATGCTAAAGTCAGTGGTAGGTTTTGTGATGTGCTTTGTACCTGTATCAAATGTCTGCTAAGCAGGAAGATACCACATGCGGTCTCCAGCATCCACTCTGTAGGCTTAAGGCTATTTTTATGGATCTCCCTTCAGACTGTTCCTTTTTGATCTATTGTGACATATCAGAACTTAATGCCCCCTGTCAAAATTTCTTTCTGGTTTTATCCTGCATCCTTCTTTGAATATCTGATTTTAAAAGGCCTAAATGGGATCTTAGGTGTCTTCATAAACAGCACTGACAAAGTTTGGTTTGTCATTTTATAACCAGAACTGCAGTAGGAAAAGAGGAATTTGCCCATTTAACGTTGAAGAGGAATGTTCTTGTCCATAATCTTAAAAGATTTCCTTAAAATCTGGACAAACCTTTCAGTTTGTCTGTCGGTAGCTGCATAATAAGGAAGAATTCTGGTATATTTAATATATTTCTTTTATTCTAGATCTTGTACTCTTCTGAAATAAACTGGGGTCCTTTTGCACTAAATACTTATTCACATAAACATCTCTTGGAGAATTTAGTCCTTTAACAACAATAGTCTTTTCTCCTGTTGATGACTTCATGGCATGACCTGTGGTCATTTGGAATGAGCATTAGCTACTATGATGAACTTAATGTTTATGAACAACCAACCTGGCAATATCAATATACAAAGTCTGCCATGGTGGATGTAGACCATTTCCTTGAGTGCAGGTGATGCTTTCTGATTGCCCTGACATCCAAGCATGTCTTTGTTATGTTAGAACCAAGACAGTTACCTTGGCAGAAACCTTTATAAGTACTGAGTCTAAGGAACTTTCATTTGTGGTTAAGTATAAGATAAACTGAGCTTTGAATTATCTTCTCTCAAAGGAAACAAATAGTTCCTTGCTGTTGTGAAGTAAATACTGGACAGTGCCAAGTACTGGCTAATGGTCACTTTAAAGTCCCTAAAAATATGCACATTTCCAGCATTTCCTTTCCTCTTAACTGAGATTATGGTTTAAGCTCCTGAAAATGTGTATCTCTAGAATTTCATAGCTATACTGCTGGAATGGTGAGTACAGTCCATTCTCTCCACTCTGCATTTGAAACAAATTTCTGATTCCTCCAAATGTGTTAATTCTGCTTCCACATTTGTTTGTAGGACATATGGCACTGAGTGGCTTTCAACAATTTTTGGTAAAGCATTTTTGTCTGTATCCAGCTCTGTGGCATAGAAGAATAAGCTCTGACAATGATTCAGATGAGCCAAGTTTAAACAGTGGCATAGGCACAGAAAGAGTAAGGCAGAGCAGACTGGCATGGTGTGGCTTACTCCAGTTTGCTTATCACCATGTGGAGCTTGCAGATGGTCCCAGTCAGCTGAAATACTCTTATATAAGTGGAAGACAGCTAGTGCTTGTAGGGCAATGGAACAGGAGCTTGGTGATTCCAAACTAGTGATCATGGCCTATATGAGGCATCTGTGTGGGAACATGCACACATTAGTAGGATGGTATAGGATAGTTCTGTGGTGAATGGTGACACTGGTGCCCACATCAGCCATGTGCAGTGGAGTTAGGGCTAAATGGGAACCATTTGTGGCTGCATGTATAGAGTGGTCCCAGGGTTTGCTGTTGGCCCAATGATGGTAAAAGAATGAGCAGCTGTGGTGTCCTGATGGTGGGCTGGAACTGAGGTCCTGAAAAAAGAATAAAGAAACTACATTTCTCTCAGCCTTGACTTTGAAACCTTGGAGGCTGTCTATGCCTTTCTTAAAAACGTGCTCTGAGTTTGTGATCACTTGAGAACATGCTTGTTTTGTAACAGTACTAAGTGCTGTCCCGTTCAAGGGTTTTATTGTTGTTCTGCCTGAGCTTTCCTTTGCCATTCCCAGATAAATAGCAATAGTACTCATTGTCCAGCCACATAAAGGTTCAGCAGTTGTGTTTTGCCATGATAAGTTATATCAACTTGTATTTTGCCTTTAGCGGTTGTGTTTTGCCATAAGTTATATCAACTCTTATTTTGCCTTTAGGAAACATTCTTTCTCCTTTAAAGGTTCTAAGCCACATTAAAGTCTTTTGAAGTGACATCTTTGAGAATGCTCAATCGTAGCTGGCTGTTGCTATCAATAATAATGCAAAATGTACCACTAGCATCATCTCTATGTCTCTAGTCATGTTCTGAAAGGCCCTTCTTTTCAGAGGCAGTATCTTGATTTGAGCCTCTTTCTTGTTTGAAGATTGTGCGCATTTGCTGTCTTCCATTTAAAACAGTTTCTCTGTGTAGCTTTTGTTTCTTTGCATTGTGATACTTATTAACTTTGTCCATGCTTTATGTGCCTTGCTTTTGATAGGGTTCATATTATGTTGTCAAACTTTTAAAAGTCCGAATGCCATATGGTCAAACCCATACGTTCGAACTTTCAAAAGTTTGAAAACATCAAAAAATAAATAAATAAAAAGCAGAAAAAACCTACCTGACAGTTGTAAGCTGTGCCCCCCACACCCCCCGCTATTTAAATATACCAACTCCGAGAGCGCACTGCAGTGCAGTAACGGGAAATCTTCCCTTTCTACACTGATGGAAATCCCCATTGAAACATTCAAACTTTTCCATGTTTAAACATATGGGTTCGACAATATGGCATTCGAACTTGTTACGGTATAACAACGTAATAT
Organism: Protopterus annectens; assembly: GCF_019279795.1. Classification (NCBI taxonomy): domain Eukaryota; kingdom Metazoa; phylum Chordata; order Ceratodontiformes; family Protopteridae; genus Protopterus; species Protopterus annectens. Next base: position 1,583,221,679 of record NC_056728.1, on the reverse strand, counting down.
GTATCCCTTTTGATATTTACAATTCTGTTTCCTAAACCAAGTAATTTCATTAAGAAATGTTTTATCACAGTGAATATTTTTCATTTTCCTACCCCAGTTAATATTTTGTGTACCTGACATTTTTGAGTTTTTTTTGAAGTTCTGATGCACCATTTCTAGTATGTTTCATTGAAAATGGCAAGCTCAGTGACAGTAGCCTGATTTGAGTTCTTTCTCAGTGTTTGCCATGTACAAGCTCATCCTTTGGTGTATCTGAGAGTATTTACTCAGACTGACAATGTAGTCACAGGCTAGGATTCAGTAAAATCTTTACCACTCATGTTAATTGCCCAATACAGGTTCTTAGGTTCATAGGTAGTTGCTAGGCATGCTGTATAGGAGATAATTGAAGAGTCTAGCCCAACTTCACAGTTACTCAGAGCATTGTCTAGTTAAATAACTTGCACAAGGTTGCAAATGAATGCTGAGGGAATCAAACCGTGTACTACAAGAAGCAAATCGTTAACAGCTTGTAGTCTTACTACTGCATTTTGCCAGCTCTAGAGTCTTTTTGTTTAAGTTCACTTAAGCAATGGTCAGGCGATAATCCCAACACAGATCAGTCTGGGATGTTGCTCTGTAAATGCATATAACTCACTATTTAAACAGCAGCTGAATTGTGAGATTACTTGTTTATTACATTCAAAACATTCTCAAGTCAATAATTCCTCAAAGTAAATTGCAAGATGTCAATCAGTCTAAAAACTACATGGACAGGCTGCCCTTCTAAATGCAGCTACTGAACAGACCTTAGTCATTCCTAACAGACTGCAGTGGCTCTTAAAAGAGATTCTGGGTTTCCAAAACATGAGCTGAACAGCTTGACAGGTCGGTCAGTCAGTGCAATGGCAAAAAGAATGTGTTTCAGAAATAATTGTGTTAGTATTTTCACTGTGTTAGTAAAGGCACCCTGTACACACACACACACACACACACACACACACACACACACACACACACACACACACACACACACACACACACACACACACACACACACACACACACTTCCAGACATTCCCAAATAAAAAACACATGTACTCATTAACAAACAAGCTGCCCATGCTCAGTCACACTCACAGAAACACTCACCCATTCACTTACATATATGGTCCAACATAGACACACACAGACAGAAATGATTCCATACCTAAGCATGCTCCCCAGTGCTACCACTAAAGTAGATACACAGAAACAAAGGCACACACTTGCGCAAACCCACCCCTACACACACACACACACACACACACACACACACACACACACACACACACATACACACACACACAGCCATTCCACCTCTCACACACATACAAGCATCCACTCACAGCTACACACTTGCTAATAGACCCGCCCATGCAATAGCTCTCCATACTGAGGTCCCTGCAATGGAAAAACCTCAATGGTAGAGTGGTCTATGAATTTTCCTTAGCCATTTGCTTAGTGTTATTTAGAAACTTTTTGAGTTAAAGGTTCTAAATTGTGCTAAGCCTTTCTGAATCCCAAGGGCAGTTAATGTAGTTCAGCAATGTACTTTGGTATAATGTCACTTTGTAAATGATTTCACTTATGGAATCTAAGGCTTTCACTAGTAACAATTGATTCTGGGCTGAAGTGATTCTGTAGGATGTCAACTTTTTTAAACACTTTATTTACCAGTTTTACATTAGTTAATAAGCAGCACAGGAGGTAATATATTTTATTTTGCTGCCCATTTAGGTAAACAGTCCCAAGTATCTTTTCATCTTTCACTAAGCAGCAAAAAAACTATCTACATATTCAATAAAAGGTTCTTAGCCTTCACTGGTACATTAGGTTCACTGAGTTTTACATCTATAGCCATATTCACTGCTTATTATCGCTATTTATTGTGCTTATTTTCATGATGACCTTAAGTATGTTTGCACTCCCTGGGTAAAAGATCCTCAGTAATTTAGACGTTATGACATTTTTCAAATACTGTCCCCTATCTAAAATGTAATACAGACAATCCTCTACATTATATACCCTCCCCAACCACATTTATGGTAATACTGTGAATGCTAAACCTCCTGGTAATCAAATTACTCAGGATAGTTAAATGACATAGACAAACTAGAACCACAGTCATGGTTATAGAATGCAAGAATGCATAAAAAACAAGTTCCTGGTCAACCAAATACTGTTTATAACCCTGCATCAAATATTAAATGCTATTTTACAGTATTGCTGGTGGCATTCTAACCTTAGCATGAATAAATCAGTTAAGCCTCTGAAAATAATATACCCTCAGCTTATGTTTCTCGAATAAAAAAATGTTTGGACATAATCATGCCATACATCCTCTCAAAGGCATCCTCTCTATTGCAGCACATCACCCATATGTATCCAGAGAACCTATTGGATTTTCCTCCCTTCTATTTCACTTCTTATAGGCTCACTGTTCATTGAAGACACTTCAGACATTTTGTATAATTCTCAGTGTGACTTTAAACAGTGAGGAAATACCTTAATATCTTATACAGGTTCCCCTCTCATGAAGTAACCATCAACGCCCAGAGTCTAAAAAACAAAATAGCCCACTTCCATGCTTGGCTATACCATACCCTACCTGATATAGTAACTGTCTCTGAGACATGACTAAAACCCAATATTTCTGACTCTGAAATCCTACCCCCTGGATTTCAAGTGCTTAGACATGACCGCCTAAAAAAGAAGGGAGGAGGAGTGGCCTTAATCTACTCTAGCCTACTCTCCATCACTCCCTACCAAAATCCTATTCCTCAGTTCAACAACACTGAACTAGTCATAGGAATTCTCCAACTAAATAACCATAAAAGCATCTCTGTCATAGCCCTCTATATTCCCCCTGGAAAAAATACAAATATACTTGAGGAAATCCTTCTATGGGCCTCAACCAATATTAAGTTTGAGACTTACATCCTAGGAGATGTAAACATTGACTGGAACAAAATTGATAACAATAATCTCACCATCTCAATTAACCTATATAATTTCAATCAACTTACAAATACTATTACCAGACCTAATAAAAACAACCCTCCAGACTCCATACTTGACTGGATCCTAGTCTCTCACCCTAATAAAATCTCCCATAAGGGCACCTTACCAGACTCCATTAGTGACCACTTGCCAGCCTTTGTCCATAGAGCAACCCCCTCCTCTCCTCACCAACATCAATATATCCACACATGAAACCTCACAAACTTTAACCCCACAACTTTCTCCAATTCTCTCAAACTAATAAACTGGGACAATCTAAAAACTCTTCCTCTAGACCAGGCCATTGAACATTTCAACTCAACCTTTTTAGCTACCCTTAACTCTCTTGCCCCCAGAACAAAATGTATACAAACCAACTCAGCCCCTTGGCTTACTAAAGACACCAAAATACTTATGAAACAAATGGACAAAACCTGGAAACTTTGCCATTGCAATAAGAACCCAGACGCCCTACTTAAATATAAACAACTCCATAACCTAGCCAAAAAACATATTATGCAGGATAAAAAAAATCATACTATACCAAACTTTAATCTAATAATTCCAAAAATCCCAAACAATTCTGGAAGTCAATCAACTCTCTTCTCAACCCTGGTACCAAAAACAATCCTTGCCCTGACACTAGCTTGTCTGACCCAGATATAGCCATGCTATTCAACTCCTTCTTTATTAACTGCATAGCAGAACTCACTAAGACCTTCCCAAACAACTCCTCCCCCCTCCTCAAACCCTCTCCTCCACCATCCATTCCTTTCACATCTCCCATACATGTCAAGCAGAGTGCCTCTTTGGCCCTCTTCAAAAGGAACCTTGAAAACTGGATGGGAGAAAGAAAATTCACCCCAGGGATCATGTCAGTCGCCCTGCTAGACAGGGGTCCAGGGAAGTAAATAGTGTGGGAAGAAATAGCCAGGAAATTCTTATGGCTAGGCTTGTATAGGCCCTAGGGCTGATAGCCTAGTACCAACCTATGAACCTATGAACCCATCTTTCACCTCAAACCCATTTCCACCTCATATATAACTAAACTCCTCTCTAAGCTTAAGCCAGGCTCCAATGCCCCTGACAACATCCCCTCACTCTTTCTAAAACTCGCAGCAGACGGCATCACCATCCCCATTAGCATTCTCATTAACAGATCCATACAGGAATCTTATGTCCCCAAACTGTGGCATGCAGCCTTCATCCTACTCCTCCACAAAGGAGGCAAAAATAATAGTATCTCCAACTTCCGGCCTATAGCCATTCTCTCACCTATTTCAAAAATACTTGAGAAATGCATCCACCTCCAACTCATGCTATTCCTTACGAATAACCAACTCCTCATCCCAACTCAACATGGATTTCGTCCGGGCCAGAGCACAATAACTTCTCTCCTCTCTTTCCTAGACATAGTAAACCATGCCCGTGACTCTGGAGAACTTGTATCCACAGTCCTCCTTGACCTCTCCAAGGCTTTTGATACTGTCTCCAATTCCCATCTCCTAAACCACCTTGCTAATCTTAATCTCTCACACAGCACCCTTGCCTGGTTCAACAGCTACCTTTCTGATCGATCTCAGGCCGTAAAATGGAAAACTGGCACCTCAACCTTCCTCCCAACTCCAAACGGTGTCCCTCAAGGATCTATATTCATAGGTTCATAGGTTCATAGGTTCATACTAGGCTATCTGCCCTGGGGCAATTATAAGCCTAGACCGATTCTGTATTGCTTACGCCACCCCTTGATTTGAGTATACTGTGCCCTTTTTAAGGTTTAGTTTACTGTGCCTCTGTCTAATAGTGACACAGGATGTAATCCCTGGAACAAACCTACGATCCCCCATCCACCTATCGAGATTCTTCTTGAAGAGATTCAGTGAGGTGCTCTGCCTCACATGAACTGGAATTCTATTCCAGAGCAAAGGGAGCCTCTGGGTTATGAACCTGTCTCTCCAGCAAGTTCTATTTATTTCTGTGCTGAGGTTCAAGTCCCTTGAGCGTGTGGCTCTAAGGGATTTAGATTTACTGAGGTGGAGCATGTCCATTAATTCTGGATTTGACATAGCTTTGTATGTCAGGCATAGATCGCCTCGAAGTAGGCGGTATGCAACTGAGTAGAGCTGGAGTTTTTTTAACCGAGCAGCATATGGCATCTGTTTGAGACCCTTGATCCTCTTGGTGAGATACTTTTGGGGTCTTTCTAATTGCTGCAGGTATCGGGTAAGGTACATCCCAAAAGGGGCATTGTATTCTATGATGGGCCTGATGAGGGATGAATAAAGGGGCACGATTACCTCTCTTGATCTAGATGTGAAACCCTTTGTGATGAGGTGGGCTATGTAGAAGGTCTTTCCAACCACTTTGGCAATGTGGTTTTCAAAGGAGAGATTGCTATCAACTTGGGTCCCCAGGTCCAGGTCCCTAATAACTTTCTCTGTACTTAATGGGTTTCCGCCTATGTGGTAATTTGTGGGCACATTGTTTTTGCCAAAGGGTATGACTATACATTTTTTGGCATTTAGCTTTAAACCATGGCGCTGGCACCAGTTATCTGTCTCTGTGAGACCTTTTTGAAGGATGTTTGTGTCAGCTGGAGAGTTGATTATGGCGCCCAGTTTGCAGTCGTCTGCGAACTTGGTGAGCCATAGTCCTCCCACGTTTGCCTGTACCTTGGAAAAGTATATACTGAACAAGAGTGGTCCCAGGACAGAACCCTGTGGGACGCCACTTGTGACCGGTTTCGAGTCGGACATGGCTGCAGCAACTCTCACTCTGTGGGTTCTGTCTTTGAGCCAGTTTGCAACCCATCTTGTGACATAGGGGTTTATATTTAAGCTGGATAGCTTATCTATGATCCCCGAGTGGGGTATTGTGTCAAATGCCTTTGCAAGGTCCAGCTAGGCTGTATGGACTACCTTCCCTTCATCTATGGCTTTGGTGACTGTTTCGAAGAAGTCAACCAGGTTCAAAAGGTAGGATCTGAACTTGACAAAGCAGAACTGGGTAGGATCTAGTGTCTGTAGGTCCCCAATGTCTTTGTTTATGAGCTCCATGATGATCCTCTCCATAGCCTTGCAGACTAAGCTAGTCAGGCTTATGGGGCAATAGTTTCCAGGGTCCGTAGAGGCTCCACCTTTGTGGAGTGGGACAACTGTTGCTGTACACCATTCTGTGGGCACATATCCTGTAGTGAGGCTGAGATTGTATAGCTGTTTTATTTGAGGGATTAGTTCCTCTTGGAGTTCATGTAGGACGCAACCTGGGATGCCATCTGTCCCATGGAAGCAGTGTTTATGCTTTGGAGAGGGCAGCCTTCACCTGAGCATCAGAGATGTTTGGGAGGCAGCCCTCTGCCAGGATAGATACTTGCTCTTTTGGGGGGGAGGGGGTGGAGAAGTTTGCACTGAACCTGTCTGCCAGGATATTGGCAATGTCTATGGGTTCAGTGTATTTTTTGTCGTTTAGAATCAACTCAGAACAAGTCTGGGAGTTGCATCCCAGGTTTCTAACATAACTGATAAAAGCCTTATGATTATCTTTGGTGTCCTGTGCAATTTTTCTCTCGAAGCTGGCCTTGGAGGATTTTATGAGGGATCGTAATTTTTTGCTAGTACTGATCAGAGATGCCTTCCCTATTAGGGATTTTGCTCTATCATGTAGTAGCTTCCTCCTTCTGTTGTACAGTTTATTTATGGCAGGGGTCCACCAGACTGGACGCCTGCCTTTGGATGATTGGGTCTTGGTTTTGTTTGGGATAGCATGATCCATGCATTCCTGGAGATGTCCATAGAATGCGTTTATATAGGATTCTGCAGTTTGGGCCGTAGTTTCCACTGGCCCTGGGGCCTTGAAGGATCCCACTTTGGTTTTGAGAAGTGAGAAGTTCGCTTTTGAGAAGTTTTTCACTGTGGTTTTCTGGGCTGGGGGTGGGGTCGGGATGTGGACATCCAGTGAAATGAATTTATGGTTTGATCTTACCAATGAGGGATATACTTCTGGTGTGGAGCATAGAGTCCCCATGTTGGTAATGATGAGGTCTAGTATGTTGTCCCCTCTTGTGGGAGTAGTGACTAGTTGTTCCATAGCATTTGAGTTTATAATTTCCAGGAACCTTTGGGCTAAGGTGCTGGGGCTTGAGTAGTGCTCCCAGTCAATGTTTGGGTAGTTGAAGTCGCCCAATATAATGGTGTTCGGAGAGATCTTCATGTTCTCCAATGTTTTCAGGAAAGCCGAGTGGGATTCCTGACTTTGAGAGGGTGGTCTGTAGGATGCTATAAACTGAAAAGCAGTCTTGCCCACTGTTAGTTGCACATGGATGGTCTCTGATACTTTGTGCAATGCCACTAACCTGGAGGTGTGGATATCCTTGATAAATATGGAAACTCCCCCTCCTTTTGTGGTTCGGTCCGGGTTTTGGGGCCGAAAAGCATGATATGAGGTATAGCCTGGTAGTGCTGGGGTGCTCTCTGGAGCCTTGAACCAGGTTTTTGTCACTGCACAGATATCGATGTTCTCCATACTGAGGCGAGCTTCAAGTGCATGCATCTTGAGGTTAAGACTTCTGGCATTTAGCAGCATTACCCTTAGTTTCTTGTTCCTTGTGCTGTCTATGGGGGTGGGTTTGACTTTTGAGCCTTGCCTAAAAAAGGCACTATGGGGGTGGCAAGAGCCTTTGCCAATATCCGAAAGCCCAGTGGTGACAGGTGCAAGCCGTCCCTAGTGAAGCAACGTGGCTTGTCGAGCATGTCATCCCAGGCTGACAGACGCTGGATCCCCTTTGAATGACACCAAAATTTTAGCCAATTGTTAAAATAGATCATTTTGTCTTTGTACTGTGGCATCATTCTAGGTGAGGGTAAGATGCTGCTCAAGGTCAGGGTCATACCAGCCTGGGCTACATGATCAGAGAGCTCCTCTATGTCTCTTTTCATGTAGTCCAGGGAGGTACTTCTCAGGTCATTCACACCAGCATGTACAATGACTGAGTCATATTTGTATTTGTTTTGGAGTGACCTGAGTGCTTGCGTTATGTGGTGGATCCTAGCACCCGACAGGCAGCTCACCGTGACCTTCTCTTTATTCAGCCTGGTGAGCAGGACGTCAGTGTGTCTGACAATAGAGTCACCTATTACAAGAGTATCAGGTGTGTTATTCAGCCTTAAGGGCTGTGGCTGCTTGGCACACTGACTTTGTGGGTTATGTGTTGTGCGTGTTTTGTTTTGAGGTAGCGTTTGCTTGGATGTCTGCTTTGGAGGTCTCTGTTGCTTAGGTAGATTTTTATTTAGAGCCTCCGAGTATGTTTTTGTGTATTTATGTGTTTGGTTCGCTGATGTGGTGGGACTATTTGATACTGGAATTGTGTTGTCTGAGGTTACCTTCTCCTCCTGACTGGTTACACCAGTTTTGAGATGAGAGAGCTCAGCCTCCAGTTTGGCTAAATAGTTGCATCTCTCACATATATTTGAACCTGTTTGGAGGAGGAGAGGGTTGTCCGTGTACATGAGACAGTTGTAACATTGCCTCAAAATTCCCAGATTCACCAGCTGGACTGGAGAGGAAACCATTGACTGACCTTTGCATATGCTAGAGTAATATAGGGAAAATGAATTTAAGACGGACCAATAGGGGACAGGGTAATCGTAGAGAGTATAAGAGTAAGTAGTGCTTATGGTTTAATAGTGCTAACTTGTAGGATTACTTAATTGGACCAGTGAAGGGCCTTAGAATGAGAATATGGTATAGAGCAGTTCTAAGGGAAAAAGTGAAGAGCAGACTTTATGGAGCCAGGAATAGTTTAAACCCAATTAGGCGGTGCTGCCCGCTGTTGCGCTATGCTCAAAAACACGCAAAACCGCGCAAAAGAGGGTTTTAAGAGAGGAAGATGAAGGAGTTTTGGAATTGACCCAAAATGGCCAATAAAACTACAGTTTCAAGTCAGTAACCACTCCCACAGGGGCAGGCAGGCTGCTCAATGTTTTTCACTGCCACTGATCAACAGAGAGACTTCCCTTTAGCCCAAGCAAAAAATGGCCTCACAGAAACTTACAAACAGTTCAAGAACAGCAAGCCTGTAACTGAACTTTTTTAAATCTCAGAAAAGTGGGAAAAAAGCAAGATTTTTTTTTTTGTTTTTTCAGAGATAGCAGAGGTTCACAAGTATCAACAAGTTATAACAGTGCAGTAAATGACCCCACACAAGAGTGCTAGGCCAAAGACAGATAAAATGCAAGTTTTGAGAAAAAAACGATTTTAAAAATAAGTGCAAACAGGAAATTCAGTATTCTGCCCAATGCTATTTAATATCTTTATTAATGACTTCCACACAGCTATTCCTAACACCAAGATAGTCCAATATGCAGATGACTCAACTCTAGTCTGCTCTGCTTCTAACCTTCACGTACTCCAAACAAAAACCCAAACTGCTTTTTCCACCACTGAGAACTGGATGCTTCAAAATCACCTCTCTCTAAATGCCAACAAATCTAAAATTCTACTATTCTCTCTCCCTCTAAATCTCAACATTATCAGCCATGCCAACTCCACTATTGAAGTTGTTCCTTTTGCTAAACTTCTTGGGGTCACTATTGATGAACATCTGAAATTCGACACCCATATTCAGCTAAACATTAAGAAAACACATCAGAAACTTGGCATGCTGTACAGGAACTCCCATTTTCTATCCCCTTCCACAAGACAGACCCTCACCACTACCTACTTACTACCATCTCTGATGTATGGTGCCCCTCTACTAATCAACCTATCTTCCTCTATCTCCTCTAAACTGGAATCATGTTACAACAAAATCTCAAAGTTTGCCACCAAGTCCAAGTACTCTACCCACCACTGCATACCTCTCCACCTACTGCAATGGCTAGAATTTCCCAACTACCTGGACTACCTCCAAATCACTACAGCCCACAAACTCATTTTTAAACCCACTAAGTGCTCTGCACTAACTAATATCTTACCACTATACAGTGGCGGATCCAGGATTTTACGAAGGGGGGGGCGCAGTCTGGAAAGTCGACAAGTGAGGTGGGGAGGCAGGAAAGCAAAACACTGGGGAAGGGGGATGTGGAAGGATCACCTTAAGATATTGTATCAGCATGTGTGAAAACACAGCAACATACAGTCATTTGCAAAACATTGGGGGGGGGTGGGTCGATTGAGCACAACGGTTAAGGTTTTCACCTCAGACACAAAGTATTGGGTTTGATTCTGATCTCAGCTTATTAGCTAGCCTTATAATTACCATTCATGACAGTTAGCCTAATATTCTTGTATGATCCAGTGAACCTGGTGTGGTTGTGTTAGTGGAGGTACATAACTCCTATCCAGCACACAGCATATTAGCAGACATTACCAGTTGTTTCAAGACATACCTAGAGGATATGTTTGGTTGCCCATATGAAGTCATAGTTCTTTTATATGGCATACCTGACATAAGCATTATGATAACATAGCAAAGAATCCCAGTGAAGGTGATATCACCCCAAGACCCATAGCAAATGTAAGTAATTTAAGTAAACAATGATTTATGTGAAACCAGCAAAGTTAATTTATGTAAATAATTTTGTGTGTGCAAGTGAAGTTCAGTTAGTTAAAGAACATTGCAAGTTAAGGAAATACACATTTTATGAAAAAATTCCTAAAAAACAGTCAGTTAAATTATATGCAATGTATAAAACCAAATTTAAGTACTGTAGCATTTCCCAAAGGACAGTAACACAAATCTACTTTGTCTGGCCAGCCTAATATGCAAAGCCATGGAAAGCCTTATTAGGAAACAGCAACCCTCCGAATACTGTTTCCATTTTAGTTTGGATTTGTCAAAGGGCAGGTCATGCTTACCAAATCTAATGTACTTTTTTGCAAAGGTCACCAATGCAATATAGGAAAGCAAAATGGTACACATTGCATACCTTGACCTAGCTAAAGCTTTTGACACAATCCCCCACTCAGGCATTGTAGAACAGCTAAATAAACTAGGAATAAACTATGGTCACCTACTGGATTGCCACATGGCTCACAGATGAGATGCAAGAAAGCAAAATTGACAAAGTTACCTCCAGAAAGAGATGAGCTACTGGTGGAGTCCCAAGGGTTCTGTGCTGGGACCTCTCCTGTTTAACATCTACTTTTTTGAAGTAAAAGCCAATACCAAAGGGCTCTGAATGACTAAGTTTGCACATGACTACAAGTTAGGAGCAGTCACTGAACCCCAAATTACACAGCCGTCCTACTGGACGGTTTGTCCCAAACAACTGGTGCCACAATCATGGGCCAAAATGAAATGCCAGTAAATGCATTATTGTATCCTTTGGAAGTCATCTACCTCAGGAGAACAACTATGCTGACAATAAGATCTTAAGAATAGACTTGTTTGGGTTTTCGGAACTTATCTGGACAGTGACCTAAATTTTGACCAGTATGTCTACTTATGTAAGAAAGTGCTCCTATATTAAACAGCTTAAATAAATGGGTGATGTCCAGATCTAGGATGTCACTGCCCTCCTTTACTTAGGCCAGTCATTGAGCATAATGCCCCCTTTGGCCTGTATCTGTCCAGACACATGCAACTGGAATGCCCACAAAGAAGCCTTACTAAAAGGATACTAGGGCTAAACAATATGTCCTACACAGACTAAAGTCTGCCATTTGCTTTCTTCCACTGACTGCCTCCCATAGCTCTCGACCCCTCATCTCCAAAATATAGAACATAATGTGACAATATGGAGCAAGAGGCGAACATTTACTAACAGCTTCATCTAGGATGCTCATAGCATAAGTATGAGAAAACAGTTATTTTATTTAACAGTTTTCCTGTTTTAACATGATTCAGTATTGTATACCATGGCAACAGCTAACACTCACAAACTGAAGAACATTCCTCATAATGAGATACCGTCAAGAGCTATGCTGCCTTTCCATCCCCAGACAGACCGCCACTTCTGTGATAACCAAACAGACTGTTTCTACACACATATATAAAATTGTTGGTTTGAACAGCTGCAACATTCAAATACTCCTTGTAAAGCCACTGATTTTAATGTGTTGTCAAATATAAATAAACCCCCTCTCTACAGTTTGAGTTGGCATCAGACTGACCATATGTACACTAACACAGCCTTTAGAATCCTAAACATGGAAAAATGTTAAGCAAGCAGTGAAAATGCATGCTAACACATATCCACTTATCCCAACATCTTTCTAAGTTTAAAAAAGTGATATTTAAATATTTCCCCGATTTCTGGGCCTTTGTTCTCCCATTTTAGATTTTGCATACACAGAAATATTTCAAGTGTGGGCAATAATGCCATTCTAGCCTGCCAATATACCAAAACAGTTCTCATAAGTTCCAGACTGTTCTTAAAAATATCTAAACTAGTACTTGCTTTAATGTAATATGGTAATCTCTTCCATGCATCAGTTCCTCTCTTAGAGAAGCAATTAGTACATTTTTCATTCCTATAGAATCTTCTAAATAATTTGTCTGATGTTTCGCTACTACTTTTTGATAACCCTAAATATTCCCAGAGGTAGTCTCTAAATGCCCTATATACCTGAATAAGATCAGCTCTTAAATATCTGAGACCATGTTAAGATATTTTAGTCTTTCACAGTAACTTAAATTTTCACTTCCATTGATGCTCGTGGTATATTTTCGCTAGGGTCTTTACAGTTCACTCATGATTTTCTTATATGGTTTCCATATAGTTATTCCATACTCAAGTTTGGGTCTAATGTAACTAAAAAACAATGACTTCATTTCCAATTTCCTAGACTTTGTAAGCATTTTTATACTATTGTTCTATAGCCATCACTAACCAGCTGGTTGATATGATTAGAAAAACAAACCTGGAATCCATTTACCATACCATATATACCCTAGTCCTAGGTTCTGCCAAAAACCCAACTTACCATGCTCTCTCCAGGCTATTCAAGTCTCCAGTACAGGGCAGACTGCAGAAGATAACTCACCACCTACCCAACTCCCAAAAAACAAGACAAACCAGCTGGGTACGAACCATTCAATTGTACCCCTTCCAGCTAGTGCTGCTACTAAACTCTGTTCACAGGTATGAAGTCAAATCACAAAGTCTGTACCAATGGAACTTTTAAAAGGTGCTGCATCATTTGGTAAAGTCCTAGTACTGACAGTCTGCTTACCTAAATATGAAACTGGTGGGTTCAAAACAAAACTGGACACAGAATGCCAGATGTATCAGAATTAATCTATAAAAGTGTCCCAAGCACCATGATTTGAACACATTACCAATCAGTATAAATATCTGAAAATGACCAGCTCCAAATAATGAACCAGACAAAATGCTTCCAGTTTTCTAGGATAGCTATCTGTATTGACACCTTGCACTTTGCTTTTCTAAGGCTATAATACTAGAGTGTTCTACTAGACAGGAAACTTTGTACACTGCCACAGAAGGGAAACTACTTTTGATTCCAATGTACCATTCAAGGTTTAGAAACTGAACAGTGCGAACTCTGTCTACATTACCCACTACACTTAAAACAGCAGACAAGTTCTGGAACATTTGCAAAGAATGATACATACATTTTCCAGTCTCATTAAAAAACTAGGCAACTTTTCCAAAATCTGTGCTCTGCTGAGGTAATTATTGTTACATCACTCAGGACTGATACACATTTACACATAATGCACACAATCCGAGCAGCATTAACAAAGCAAACTGCAAACATCTAGCCACTTCCATTGTAAAAAAAATACAGAAATGTTAAGAACTGCATCACCATCTTTCAAACAATAAGAAACTGTATGGCTTTAGGTTACACAGGAGATTCATATATATATATATATATATATATATATATATATATATATATATATATATATATACACACACACACACACACACACACACACACACACACACACACACACACACACACACACACACACATACATGACATTTAACTGACATGTAAGTTATTGACAAAAACATGTAAAAAAAAAAAAATCCCTGAACCCCACTATTCATCATCCTGCATTGAAAAAAAAAAAAGATGGTAATGTTTAATCAGCTGATTTTTTACTTCAAAAATGACACCTGAATATATTTGTGAGTGTGTCATATGTATAAATTTTCACACACACACACACACACACACACACACACACACACACACACACACACACACACACACACACACACACACACACACACACACACACACACACACAAAGGTTTACTATCAGAAGACTGAAGCCTCCAATCATGATATGAATTAATGGTGCAACATGGATGTCCCCTTTCCTCATGTTGGTATATATAAGTGGCAAGGGAATGTGGGGTGCAGCCATCCTGCAGAACACTCTGTGAGGATGTTTGTGTCCAAAATGCCATTTTCATTTGGGAAGCTTCAGACATTTGTTATCACATCTTTATGAGATGATCAGAAATGATGCATGATTTGCGGACTTGCCAGGTAACCATAAATACATATGGTTTACTATCAGAAGGTTGAAGTCCACAGTCCTAAAATGCATAATCCCAGTAACATAATATAGAAGACCAAAATGCTAACGAGCACATTGTCCAAAAGTCTTGAATACTGAATATCCCTACCAGTTTAAGCCCAGGAACAAGTGCTAATATGGGTCCTGCAGGGGAGGCAAATTCAGAAGTTTGGCAGTGTGGTCTTCAGCATTTTAGTGCAGGTGAGTGTGCCGCAGATTTCCTTTGCACTTACATGTACCAACCCTGAAGTTGTGCCTACATGGGGAAAGGGGAAATCCCTGCTACACCATTAATTTATCTTTACATTGAAAGGCTGTTTGGTCACATACTAGTGATGACACAAATGGGATGTCAACCAATAGTGCTTTGTAGACAGGCCAGGCTCCCTTATTATATAAATATCTGCATTCACAACTAATCTTATGGTCTTGCTGTATGTGTCTATATATAGATAGATATGTATTCATAAGATAAGTTTTATTTTTAAAACTTTTCTAACTGACCCTGCACTGGAGGTATAGAAGGATAGAATCATGACTATGGCCCAGGTGACCCGAGTTTGGCTCAAAAACTTGATGATGCAAGTAGGAAGAATGGTCATACCCATTCTTGTGGGTAAGAGAGAAGCAAATACTCAGGGTACATTCATGTGGCTTGATTTCCCCAGTGAAGACCAGAGAAACACATACAATATTGCCGGAGGGTGGGTGGAGAATCCTGCTGATGTCAGCCACTTTCAGAAGTGAGAGAGAGTTCAGAATTGAAGCCCACTGCATGTCCTGTGTTGTTTTCAGGATCAGGAAGAAAAATACAGTAGGTGAAATGAATCCCTCTGCAGCAGTATGATACCAACCTCAAATACCTTTATCTTCTAATTGTAGCAAAGTGGGCATTATTAGACCCAGCTATCAAGGAGACACATGGGGAGCAACTGATTATCCACTGAGTGGAAGTCCAAAATTTCTCCAGAAAAACTTTTCTAACTGCATTTCTTGATAACCTTGAATAAAGTAAAGCTAAATATAATTGTTTAGGATAGTCAAGTAGTCTTTTCTGTATCTTTTTTTGAGAAACTATAGAATGTGTGTGTGTGTGTGTGTGTGTGTGTGTGTGTGTGTGTGTGTGTGTGTGTGTGTGTGTGTGTGTGTGTGTGTGTATCAGAACAAGTTGCCACCAGCTGCTCAGTCTGCCATTTATGTGAATATCCTCATGTTCACATAAATTCAGAAGTTACTTTTGAACGGATAACTTTTTCCTGTTGTGTTGCCTTCCCACTACTTGATTATTCACCCCCTCCCCCATTATCCAGCTGACTCACTGTTTCCCCATGGCAAAGTCAAACAATCTTCCAAGGTTTTACCTGTCCCTGTTGACATAATTAGCAGCTTGACATGTAGTATCCTACAGCTTCATTCCAATGATTCAGTCTTGTTTCTGCACATGAGCTAAATGATGACTGCTTTCCAAAAGAGCATACCTTGGTGGGTGAGTATGCCCTGGCCCTTGTTTATTTCATGATGCAGTACTTACTTCTAATGGGTGTTAGCCATGCATGGATGAGATGGCATTTGCTAATGAATCCCACACCAGCTGATTTCCTCAGCACCCAGTTGACTGATCTCAGGACATCTGATTCACAGTCCAAGCTTTATCCCTCTGCACCACTGAACTGGCTAGCTACTGACAACTTAACTTTGCTGTAAATGACACAAAAATGCATAGTATTTCAGGTGAAGTAGCTAGTTAGAATGTAAAAAAAAAAAAAAAAAAAAGACAACCTACCCTTATATTGAAAAATATATTGAAAAAGTAGACTGGTGCTGTTGGACTAAATGTTTCAGCAGGCATGATCATTGTAACCTCAGAGGTTTGACATTTATTGATACTTTAGTATGAATTATACAACAGATTTACTTCCTCCTACTGGCTGAGTAATACAGGCTTTTCTCCCCTGGCCTCTGCTGAAAAAGGACTGCCAGTCCAGACAGACTTTCCTGGTTATCAAATGTAAAATAAAATAAATAAATAAAATATGTCACGCTTGTTTTGTCAAGACAGGATTCATCCTGATGCCACTGTAATGGGGACAACAATGGTAAGATGGCATGGCTTCTTGACATCATGCCTGGACTATAACAGAACTCACAGAGGGACACTCTTAAGTACTAACAGAAAAAAAAGTAGAGAAAAAAGGTGTGGAGAAGGCATATGCCTTCTCCACACCTTTTTTCTCTACTTTTTTTTCTGTTAGTACTTAAGAGTGTCTCTCTGTGAGTTCTGTTATTAGTAGGTAGAAGGTTAACAGTTCAGTGAACACCTGTGCCTAGCAACACACACACAAAGTGTAATACTCGCAGCGATAATCCACACACTCTCTTACCTGATCAAGTCCAACTACCAAGTACATTTCACACACTCTCTTACCTGATCAAGTGATTCAAGTCCAACTACATTTCCCGCTCGCAGCGATAATCCATTAAATGATTTGCCACTGTCGTTTTCTTCCACTCGCTTGCTCATTACTGCACATTTCCCGCTCGCAGCCAGCCGGACATACCATGAGCTCACTTCCGTGTGGCTGGTATCCTCCTTAAAGGAGCCAACACCAAACATGTACGTACTTTTTTTTTTTTTTTAAAAGCTACTTTATGTATGCTTTCCGAAGTCCTAGCCAAGCTATACAATCAGTTTAAAAAGGGGGAGGTGCGCGCCCCTGCGCCAAAGCCTAAATCCGCCACTGCTATATACCCCTCACAGAACTCTAAGATCTGCTCACCAAAATCTCATTTCTGTATACAAACCAAACCGTCCCTCAGGTCATGTTCTCCTATTCTTTTCCTTAGCCAAAAAATGGAACTCTCTTCCTCCCTCTCTAAGAATTTCTCAAAACTTTGATCACTTCAAAACCCAGCTCCATTCCTACCTCTCCAATAACAGGAAATGCACTTGTACTCTACCTACCTAATCCTGCATAATACATGAATACATAAAGTACCTTCCACCTTACCCAATAGGAGTTCAATCATATTTACTGTTTTCTTACAAATGTTTCTTTCATAGCATTCTCAGAAGATTTAAAACCTCAGTATAATGGTGACTCTGTATTATCGACCTCTAATTGTATTTACATGTAAATATACACTGTATACCATACTATGTTGATATTCTATTGTGCTTATGTTTTATTACATACTTTTTACTAATTGTTTAATTGTTACTATGTCTGCTATGTTTTGTGGAATTTTTCTCCCCGGGCCTCCACTGAAAATGGGCTCCTTGAGCCCAGTGGACCACCCCGGTCATCAAACTGAAAATAAATAAATAAATAAATAAATAAATATTTTTGCAGTTTTGCTGGAAAATGCTATTTTGCTTAATGACTGTCAAATCAGCTTTTGAGAAACATTTGCATAACATGACATGGATTGCTCAGTTAAGTATTTGAAGACTTTGCCCTACAATACTGAAAATGCCAAATGTGTATGTCTGCATTTAACTTGGTTAACATTCCAATTAAATTCACTATATTCAACATTTTCTCACCAAGCTCACAACATGCAATTTATGGGACTTCATATTTTTAATTACTGCCATTTCTTTTCACATTTTTATTACAAAAGGTGATTTTGAGTAGGAACATGAAAAAAATGCACAACTGTGAAACAGTGTTTTGAGATGGAACTGAACAAGACTTCATGATATAAATTTTTAAGGGGTATTCTGAATGAATTTCTTCTTCTACAAGTATTAACAATACCACAGTACATCTGCATTTATTGTAGTTAATATGGCAAACATTTTTTTATAACTTTGCTGATGTTCAAGATTTGTAAATTACATTTGCAACATGCTTTATCAGGGACCTCATCTTATGAACATGTAATTTGCCCTAATGGATTTCTCCATCAAACGTTGATTTTAGACAGATAGCCTGAAGAAATGTACTGCAACTGGAAAATCACCCTTAGCTATGAAACAGTATAATGAAAGAGCAAAATATGTCAAGTCCTTCCGTAAAATGATTTACTGAAATTTTGTACGAAAAATAACAAGACAGTTACAAAATTAACTTGAGTTCAAAAGATATGCTTATAAATTTTGCATGCAGAAAGTACAACGTTTACAAAGCACCATTTGTTTAAACAGCCCTGTATGCAGCATGTTCATAGGTTCATAAATGTATACAAGGCTAGCAAGGTCCTTATAACTGTAGCCATGCAATGTAAATATGACCCACACATCTTATTTATATAGGTGATGATTTAATGACTGCCTCTGTGCATCATAGACAAAGGAGCCACTCCATGGGCGAATTTCTGATTACCCATCCATTGGTCCAAGTTGCGCTTAAAAAGGGATAGAGAGGATCTCTGCTGGGGGAGCCTGCTCTAGACCATGGGAATTTTCTGAGAAACATATCTGTTTTTCCAACATGTCCTATGTATGTTGCAAGCAAAATTTTGTTTTTTTTAATCTAGTAGTTCTGATGCTGTTTGTTTTGCTGATGTGCAAAAGGTTCATCAAAACAGGGTCCAAGGATGCCCTGTATGCCAGGCAAAGATCACCTCTCAGAAGTCTGTATGATGCCAAATAAAGAGACAGGGTTTTGTAGTAATCCGAGTGGGGCATTGTGTTTACTCCACTTATGCTTTTTGTAAGGAGCCTTTGTGGACATTCCAGTTACTGCATGAGCCTGGTCAGGTACATACTGAAGGGGTCATTATACTAAATGATGGGTCTGATGAGGCCAAGTACAGTTGCATGATGACCTCTCTGGATCTAGATGCCATCCCCTTGCTTATGTTAAACAACATATAATTACTTTTTACTATGTTGGACACAAGCTGGTTGAAGGCTAGGATACTATCTACATGACTTCTCAGATCTCTGACTAATGAATCAACTTTTAAGGGTGCCTTATTAATGATGTAATTACCCTGAGTGGTAGACTTCACAAAAGGTACTGCAATGCATTTCTTGGCATTGAGTTTTAAGCCAAGTCTTTGGCACCAAGTATTTGTCTGTATTAGACCTTCCTGAAGGGTGTTCCCATCTTGGGAGGATTCAGTGACTGCTCCTGGTTTGCAGTCATCTGCAAACTTGGCCAGCAAAAGGCCTTTGACATTGGCTTTGACATCCTAGAAGTTGATGACAAAGAGGAGTGTACCCAGCACAGAGCCCTGGGGGACTCCACTGGTGAATGGCCTCTTTATGGAGGTGGCCTCACTGACTCTAACCTCCTGGGCCTTATCAGTGAGCCAGCTAGCTATCCAGCATGTTAAAAGGGGGTTTATACATAGTTTCATAAGTCTGTTGACAATACCTGAGTGGGGTATTGTACCATATGTTTTAGCAAGATCTAAGTAGATAGCATGCACCATTTTCCCATCATCCATTGCCTTAGTGACCTTTTCAGAGAAGTCCACCAAATTCAGTAAGCATGGCCTTCCTTTGGCAAAGCAAAATATGGGCGGGTCCAGTGTCTGAATATCTCCTATATCCCTAATGAAAATGTCCATGATAATTCTTTCCTTGGCTTTGCAAATAAGACTAGTAAGACTAATGGGTCTGTGGTTTTCAGGATCTGTTAAAGGTACTCCCTTATGAATGAGGACATAAATCTTAGCTGTATAGATTTTTGCAGAATGTTCAGATTTTTGCCCTATATTTTTGTCCTGTTTCTCATAAAATTGTGGTTTTCTGGCAAATCACTGGCAAATCATTGACTACTGAAGTCAGAAAATAATGCCAGACATTTGAAATTCAGACTTCAAACCCTTCATAAAATTCATGCTAAAGCAAAATCTGCTGCTCTATCAACTTTCTAAGTTTGTAAGAGCAATATCATCCCTATTTTTGGGCCTGTATCATCCCATTATTTATGGCTTTGTCCAGATTTCTGGCTCTAAGAGGTTGGGAGTTATGAAGGGGAATGAGTGTCACAATCCTCCATTTACATGGCACAAAGCCTGTTTTAACACTATAGTTAAATAATGACTCCAGGGATCCTGATAAGTCATATTTCAGACTATTCAGGAGGTATCCTGTGATATTATCAGGGTCCACTGAGGCTGTGCTCTTGGCTTTAGTGAGAGCAGCCAGTACATGCTCCCTAGTTATAGCTGGAGGGCTTATATTTGAGGGTATTTTTGAGGAGATGGTTGGGGGTGAGAAGACGGTTAAGTTGGAACTGAATTTGTCTCTTAACAGATTTGCTACAACACCAGGCTCAGTGAATGCGGCACCATTAGCCACCAGTTCAGCACATTGCTGTGTGCTGTCCTTGAGATTACTGACATTGCTGTAGAAAGCCTTATGGTTATCTTTTACCTGGGAGGCTATCTTAACTTTCAAGTTGTCTTTGCTTGATTTTATTAGCCCTCTTAGCTACCTAGTTCCATTGATAAGAGCATTCTATCTTTATGGGAATTATCCTTCCTGATTTTGGCCATAATTTTGTTTTCCTTTCGTTGTATATCCTTTTTAATTTGGGATACTACCAGGAAGGTTTGTTTCTAGAGCTAGTGACAGGCTTACTTCTGGTAGATACAGCAGCCTCTGTGCATCCATTGACATGGATGCACAGAGTTTCTGAGAGCATTTCAGCATATGCTGCTGCGTTCTCTGGGTTTGGAAGGGCATAGAACTTTGACAATCCATCACTCAATAAAAGGTAATTTGCCACAACATAGTTCCTGTTACTGGTTTTAATGGGATTACAGAGTGGATTTTGATTTCAAAGGAGACAACTTTATGGTCGGACCTTACCTGGAAGAATGAGACATGGGGGGGGGGGGCAGAACTCTCCCATATTTGTAAGCACGAGGTTCAGTACGTTGGAGCCTCTTGTTGGCGTATTCAGTCTTTGGTCAAGTGTATTTATGATATCCAGGAATCTCAATGTCTGCAGATTTGTGGTCATGTAGGATTCCCAGTTTATAGAGGGTTAATTAAAGTCTTCCATGAGTAGGTTGTTAGGTTGGATCGTAAGTGTCTGCATTAGGTTCAAGTATGCATTGTGAGCTTCTTGGGACATGGAGAGTGACCTATAGCTAGCTAGGATATGGTATGGGATTTTGTCTGTGGTGAACTGTACTTGGAAGAACTCCAGCACATTATCCTGTTTGACTTCCCTAGAGGCATGCTTGTTATTGATGTATATTGAGGAGCCTCCTCCTATAGCCCTGTTTTGTGAGGCTGCTGGTCTAAAAGTGTAGAAGGCACTGAAACCTTGCACTGTCTTGGTACTCTGTGCTGCTTTAAACCATGTCTTGGTAACTGTACAGATGTCTATATTCTTGACTGTGATGGGAGGGCTTGGAGGGAGTGTAGCTTTTTGTTTAGGCTCCTGGCATTGAGCAGTAACACCTTGAGGTTCAGTTGAGTTGCTTTTGCTATATCGGTAGGTTTGTCAATTTGGCATTGCCTGAAAAAGGCACTATGGGGGTGGATAAAATTTTAGTCAGTATTTGAAAGCCTAGACAGGAGAGGTGTAGACCATCCTTGGCAAAGCAATGTGGTCTGTTAACCATGTTCTACCAAGCTGACAATATTGGATCCCAGTAGAATGACACCAGAAGGACAGCCAGTTGTTGAAATCAATCAGTTTTGGTCATATTGTGGCATCGTCCTTGATGATGGTAATATGCTGCTCAATGCTTGGCTCATACCAGCCTGAGGCATATAGTCTGAAAGCTCCACAATGTCTCTCTTCATATAGTCCAGGGAGGTACACCACAGGTTATTTACACCTACAAGGACTATGATGGAATCATGCTGGTACCTGTTATGTAATGACTTGTGTGCATGAATAATTTGGCGGACTCTGGCTCCAGATATGTAACTAACAGTTATATCTTCTCCTTGTTCAGCCTGGTTAGAGGGGCATCAGTGTATGTTACAATGGAGGCCCCTATGATGAGAGTCCTGGGAAGTGTTCTTGGGACTCCACTGAGGTGTTGTTTTTTCTGAGTGTCTTTGGGTTTGCAGAGGCATAGCTTTGACAATGAGTGATCTAGGCAATCTTTGTTGTTTGGGAAGATTGCTTTTAAGTCTCAGCATATGTTAGTTTATGTTTGTGTTGTGCACTATGTGATGTGGGTGTTGTGTGTGTTGTTTTGACAACCTGATGTGCACTTGTATGAGAGGGTTTAGCCTCCAGTGTCATTGTATAAGTGCACCTCTCGCATACAAACAAACCAAAAACCCAAGCAGATATATAAAACTACAGATAAAAACAAAAAACTGGTGGAATGCATTAAGGATAATGACAATACTTCCAAAAAAAACTTTTTATTGAGAGTTGGGCATTTTTGTTCCTTATTCTATATGGGAACTTCTTCAGAACTGAACATTCAAATTAAAAAACAGCATATATACACACTATTAAAATAATCATGTGATGTTAAAAAACAATAGAAACATAGAACCAATTAAATAAATGAAACCTTACCACGCATGAAAATATTTCAACGTTAACACAGAATTTATGGAACAAGCTTCATTTAATGCGGGGTGATTCATAGCATCTAACCTGAGCTGCCATTTTAACTCGCATTTTTCCAAATGCTCATTTATTACAAACCCCCAGGCATCACTAATTACCTTTTCAATCACCAAGAAAACAAAATAATGGGTGTTGAATTCACTGACATGTTTAAGCAATGCATTTGTGACCTTACCCTTCCTAATGTCCAATAAATGCTCATACATTCAGTCTTTCAATTTTGTAGAGGTCTTGCCAATGTAAAAGGCTGAACAAACTAGGCACTTAGCAAGGTAAACTACCTGCTTAGAATTACAAGAGAAATGACTGTTGATCTTAAATATTTTACCCCTAATATTGAAACTGTCACCAATAATGATATTAGGGCATTGGGAACAGCAACCTCATCCCTCTACTATGGTTCATTTTTCTACCCATGGCCCGTGTATTCTCTTCTAAATAGTTTTTGAATGCTTTGTCCTTTTTAAACACAATGCAGGGTTTTTCTTCTATTCTCTCCATAATGGATCTATCTGACACAAAAGTACCCCAATTTTTGTAAATACAGTTCACAATAGCCCTACTATCCAAAGTTTATGTATTAGCAAAGGGTTTATTGCTCTCAAAACAAACTTTCCTGCCTGTAGAAATGGCCACATTGCTGTTGTTATCTCTACTTGTACCCAATATAGGTAAATAGGTACTCCTCATTCTTTTGGATCAAACTTCATCTTTAATTTCCAACATGAAACCTTCAGGGTATCCCCTAATACAAAACATTTCCACCAAGCTGCTTCACTCTTTGTAGAATACTTCTGTATCTGAAATCATTCTGGCTAGTCGGACCAATTGTCTTTTTACAATCACCTTTTTTGAAATTTAGGATGCCAGCTGTTGAAATGAGGATACAAGTTTGAAAATGTGGGTTTTATATGAATGCTGGAATAAAATCTTCCATTTCCTACATCATTTCTCAACTCAATATCCAAGTACACTATTTTTTCTCCATCAAAATTGTGGGCAAGTCTTAAAACTTCAACTGTATTATTAATAGAAGAAATTAACTCCTGTAATGTATGGAGGGAATCCAACCACAAAATTAAAATATCATCCAAAAACCTGGTATATAGAACTCAGGACTTACTAAATGCACTACTGAAAATGTATTCTGATTCCCATTACATAATTAGCAAAGATCGTGGTGCATACTGCACCCACAGCTACCCCGGTCTCCTGCTTAAAATATTGGCATTCAAAATAGACATAGTTATTTTTCAAAACTATTTCCACAGTAATGGCATTAACGTTGTCTGAAGATAAACTTGAATTTCTAATCATATGCTCTTCAAACCACTGTAGGCCTACATCATGTGGAATCACTGAATACAAATGTTGAACATCACTGGTGACAAAAATCACATCTTCCACAAATTCCAATTCATTTAATATGCTAAGAAAATGCCACAAGTCTTTACAAATGTATGACAATTTGTCAATGCCACCCTTTAGAACATTATCTAAATACTTTGCAAGAAAATAAGTTTTTGACCTCCTGTAATCAACAATAGGTCTGAATGGGGGATTATCAAGGGACTTGTATATCTTTGGGATACTGACAATCCCTGCTACCACCTGAGTTTTATTTAATATAAAGTCATACCCATTTTTAAACAACTGACCCTGCATTAACATGTCCTCCAACAGCATATCAATTTTAGCAAAAGCGATGTTGATTTAATTTTATGACACATCTACAGAGGAATTGCCCATCAATAAAGTGTTTGTGCGATTAGTATAATCTTCACTGTTCATTATTATAAGCCCGCCTCCTTGTCTGGTTTCATTAATGTGATCTTTTTATCCTCTGTTAAGTCTTTTAACAGCCTGACTTCATTATTGGACATATTGAAAAACTTCTCCAAAGTTTGTTGTCTCTTATATACTGTGTCTGCTTCTTTATGCATTCACAGTTTCACACACCCTCACTCCAATATCTCCACTGAACTTTGCTGAACTTATCTGTAGCATGACTTCTTACATTGTCAATGTTAATTTTTTTTCACTTACTGTGGTAATTTATATAGTCATTTTGCAGTGAAAATCATTAGCTGCAGGCATTTATGGGGGATGGCCATGGCTAGTTTGTATTAGTTACTCCCCCATATTGCCTCAGTACCATTTACCATGACTGGCTAGATCACCTTCCATGCTGATGGTCCTGCTACTGCACTGTGGTAGGGTGGTATCTGAATCAGAAAGGGCTACTATCAGGGGGAAGCTGCTGGTGGTAGTCTTACCACTGGTGGTAATCCTTTCTGACCTTCAGGCTTGGTGTTTATATCTGGGTGTAGTATTTCTTATCTGGTCTGTTTGTACACATAAAAAAATCACTTCTTTTTCCTTGTGCTGCAGTCGTGCTCCACATCCTATTCTTTTCCCAAATGTTTTCTTTACCATGTATTTAGAAGCTAATATTAGCTGGTTTATGGTATGTTCCATCCCTGACTTTCATCTAATGTGTTTTCATTTTTAACAATTCCCCATTCTCTTACTCCATCTTTCTGTCTCCTCCCATTCTTTTGTAGCCCATCACTAATACAAGGCAACGTTAAGTAATGACAAATTAGGGTCGCAAACATAATGACCACAGACAAATACTATGATGTGAGACTTTTTACACGCCTCATAACAATGATCTAACAAGACAACAGGTTGCCTTAGGAAAGTTTCCAGTTTGAAACTGAGAGTAAACAGAACGATCTCATTATTATATAGAAAAAAATCTATGATCGCAGAAGAAAAGTGCATGTTTCATAAAAGACAGGTAAGATGGGGATAGAAAAATTAAATTTGAGGAATCCCTTTGTCCACTAACAATTTGACCAGTCATTATCGACACTCATGATAGGTACAGGATAGGTAGTAGATGTGATTAAGGTGATAAACTGTTAATTGTTTCCTGTAGTCTAGGAATCCATTCTCTCAGCCTCAGTTTGCTTACTATATGATTCTAAGCAATCAGCTTAATCACACTGCACTCTGGGGCAATTGATAAACTGGATGGGGCTCCTCAGTGGTCTCCATAGTCTAGACAGCAAGTCAAGTAACTACCTATGAACCTTCTATGTGTGAAACAAGTGCACATCTTCTCACCTTCTACGTGTGAAACAAGTGCACATCTTCTCACCTCCTACATGTGAAACAAGTGCACATCTTCTCACCTCCTAGATGTGAAACAAGTGCACATCTTCTCACCTCCTACATGTGAAACAAGTGCACATCTTCTCGCCTCCTACATATGAAACAAGTGCACATCTTCTCACCTCCTACATGTGAAACAAATGCACATCTTCTCACCTCCTACGTGTGAAACAAGTGCACATCTTCTCACCTCCTACATGTGAAACAAGTGCACATCTTCTCACCTCCTACATGTGAAACAAGTGCACATCTTCTCACCTCCTACATGTGAAACAAGTGCACATCTTCTCACCTCCTAGATGTGAAACAAGTGCACATCTTTTCTTCATTCTCCTGCATTCCCAGCTGTACTTTCCATTGCCTGGACAGAAATTGAACCAAGTCAAGATGGTCATAGACATGGCTTCATTTTTTTCTGTGTTCTGAACCCAGGTAGAGAAATGAATCTTGAAGAACTCAGGATCAGATATAACCTTTAAAAAGCATCTTCTTCTCACCTCCTATGTGTGAAACAAGTGCACATCTTCTCACCTCCTACATGTGAAACAAGTGCACATGTTCTTACCTCCTACGTGTGAATCAAGTGCACTTCTTCTCATCTCCTACATGTGAAACAAGTGATCATGTTCTCACCTCCTACGAGTGAAACAAGTGCACATCTTCTCACCTATGTCTGAAACAAGTGCACATCTTCTCACCTCCTATGTGTGAAACAAGTGCATATCTTCTCACCTCCTATGTGTGAAACAAGTGCACATCTTCTCACCTCCTACATGTGAAACAAGTGCACATCTTCTCACCTCCTATGTGTGAAACACGTGCACATCTTCTCACCTCCTACATGTGAAACAAGTGCACATCTTCTCACCTCCTATGTGTGAAATACATGCACATCTTCTCACCTCCTACATGTGAAACAAGTGCACATCTTCTCACCTCCTACATGTGAAACAAGTGCACATCTTCTCACCTCCTATGTGTGAAATATATGCACATCTTCTCACCTCCTACGTGTGAAACAAGTGCACATCTTCTCACCTCCTACATGTGAAACAAGTGCACATCTTCTCACCTCCTACATGTGAAACACATGCACATCTTCTCACCTCCTATGTGTGAAATACATGCACATCTTCTCACCTCCTACGTGTGAAACAAGTGCACATCTTCTCACCTCCTACATGTGAAACACATGCACATCTTCTCACCTCCTATGTGTGAAACAAGTGCACATCTTCTCACCTCCTACATGTGAAACAAGTGCACATCTTCTCACCTCCTACATGTGAAACAAGTGCACATCTTCTCACCTCCTAGATGTTAAATAAGTGCACATCTTCTCACCTCCTACATGTGAAACAAGTGCACATCTTCTCACCTCCTACATGTGAAACAAATGCACATCTTCTCACCTCCTAGATGTGAAACAGGTGCACATCTTCTCACCTCCTACATGTGAAACAAGTGCACATCTTCTCACCTCCTACATGTGAAACAAGTGCACATCATCTCAACTCCTACATGTGAAACAAGTGCACATCTCTCCTCCTACATGTGAAACAAGTGCACATCTTCTCACCTCCTACATGTGAAACAAGTCCACATATTCTCACCTCCTACATGTGAAACAAGTGCACATCTTCTCACCTCCTACATGTGAAACAAGTGCACATCTTCTCACCTCCTAGATGTGAAACAAGTGCACATCTTCTCACCTCCTAGATGTGAAACAAGTGCACATCTTCTCACTTCCTACATGTGAAACAAGTGCACATCTTCTCACCTCCTAGATGTGAAACAAGTGCACATCTTCTCACCTCCTACATGTTAAACAAGTGCACATCTTCTCACCTCCTACGTGTGGAACAAGTGCACATCTTCTCACCTCCTAAGTGTGAAACACGTGCACATCTTCTCACCTCCTACATGTGAAACAAGTGCACATCTTCTCACCTCCAACATGTGAAACAAGTGCACATCTTCTCAACTCCTACATGTGAAACAAGTACACATCTTCTCACCTCCTATGTGTGAAACAAGTGCACATCTTCTCACCTCCTACATGTGAAACAAGTGCACATCTTCTCACCTCCTATGTGTGAAATACATGCACATCTTCTCACCTCCTACGTGTGAAACAAGTGCACATCTTCTCACCTCCTACATGTGAAACACATGCACATCTTCTCACCTCCTACGTGTGAAACAAGTGCACATCTTCTCACCTCCTACATGTGAAACAGGTACACATCTTCTCACCTCCTACATGTGAAACAA
This sequence comes from Protopterus annectens, assembly GCF_019279795.1. Taxonomy (NCBI): domain Eukaryota; kingdom Metazoa; phylum Chordata; order Ceratodontiformes; family Protopteridae; genus Protopterus; species Protopterus annectens. Next base: position 1,583,193,194 of record NC_056728.1, on the reverse strand, counting down.
GTGCACATCTTCTCACCTCCTAGATGTTAAATAAGTGCACATCTTCTCACCTCCTACATGTGAAACAAGTGCACATCTTCTCACCTCCTACATGTGAAACAATTGCACATCTTCTCACCTCCTAGATGTGAAACAAGTGCACATCTTCTCACCTCCTACATGTGAAACAAGTGCACATCTTCTCACCTCCTAGATGTGAAACAAGTGCACATCTTCTCACCTCCTACATGTGAAACAAGTGCACATCTTCTCAACTCCTACATGTGAAACAAGTGCACATCTCTCCTCCTACATGTGAAACAAGTGCACATCTTCTCACTTCCTACATGTGAAACAAGTGCACATCTTCTCACCTCCTACATGTGAAACAAGTGCACATCTTCTCACCTCCTAGATGTGAAACAAGTGCACATCTTCTCACCTCCTAGATGTGAAACAAGTGCACATCTTCTCACCTCCTAGATGTGAAATAAGTGCACATCTTCTCACCTCCTAGATGTGAAACAAGTGCACATCTTCTCACCTCCTACATGTGAAACAAGTGCACATCTTCTCACCTCCTACATGTGAAACAAGTGCACATCTTCTCACCTCCTGCATGTGAAACAAATGCACATCTTCTCACCTCCTACATGTGAAACAAGTGCACATCTTCTCACCTCCTACATGTGAAACAAGTGCACATCTTCTCACCTCCTACGTGTGAAACACGTGCACATCTTCTCACCTCCTACATGTGAAACAAGTGTACATCTTCTCACCTCCTACATGTGAAACAAATGCACATCTTCTCACCTCCTACATGTGAAACACATGCACATCTTCTCACCTCCTATGTGTGAAATACATGCACATCTTCTCACCTCCTACATGTGAAACAAGTGCACATCTTCTCACCTCCTACATGTGAAACACATGCACATCTTCTCACCTCCTACATGTGAAACAAGTGCACTTCTTCTCACCTCCTAGATGTGAAACAAGTGCACATCTTCTCACCTCCTAGATGTGAAACAAGTGCACATCTTCTCACCTTCTACATGTGAAACAAGTGCACATCTTCTCACCTCCTACATGTGAAACAAGTGCACATCATCTCAACTCCTACATGTGAAACAAGTGCACATCTTCTCACCTCCTACATGTGAGACAAGTGCACATCTTCTCACCTCCTACATGTGAAACAAGTGCACATCTTCTCACCTCCTACATGTGAAACAAGTGCACATCTTCTCACCTCCTACATGTGAAACAAGTGCACATCTTCTCACCTCCTACGTGTGAAACAAGTGCACATCTTCTCACCTCCTAGATGTGAAACAAGTGCACATCTTCTCACCTCCTACGTGTGAAACAAGTGCACATCTTCTCACCTTCTACATGTGAAATAAGTGCACATCTTCTCACCTCCTATGTGTGAAACACATGCACATCTTCTCACCTCCTATGTGTGAAACAAGTGCACATCTTCTCACCTCCTACATGTGAAACAAGTGCACATCTTCTCACCTCCTACATGTGAAACAAGTGCACATCTTCTCACCTCCTACGTGTGAAACACGTGCACATCTTCTCACCTCCTACATGTGAAACAAGTGCACATCTTCTCACCTCCTACATGTGAAACAAGTGCACATCTTCTCACCTCCTACATGTGAAACACATGCACATCTTCTCACCTCCTATGTGTGAAATACATGCACATCTTCTCACCTCCTACATGTGAAACAAGTGCACATCTTCTCACCTCCTACATGTGAAACACATGCACATCTTCTCGCCTCCTACGTGTGAAGCAAGTGCACATCTTCTCACCTCCTACATGTGAAACAAGTGCACATCTTCTCACCTCCTACATGTGAAACAAGTGCTCATCTTCTCACCTCCTAGATGTTAAATAAGTGCACATCTTCTCACCTCCTACATGTGAAAGAATTGCACATCTTCTCACCTCCTACATGTGAAACAAGTGCACTTCTTCTCACCTCCTAGATGTGAAACAAGTGCACATCTTCTCACCTCCTAGATGTGAAACAAGTGCACATCTTCTCATCTTCTACATGTGAAACAAGTGCACATCCTCTCACCTCCTACATGTGAAACAAGTGCACATCTTCTCAACTCCTACATGTGAAACAAGTGCACATCTCTCCTCCTACATGTGAAACAAGTGCACATCTTCTCACCTCCTACATGTGAAACAAGTGCACATCTTCTCACCTCCTAGATGTGAAACAAGTGCACATCTTCTCACCTCCTAGATGTGAAACAAGTGCACATCTTCTCACCTCCTAGATGTGAAACAAGTGCACATCTTCTCACCTCCTAGATGTGAAACAAGTGCACATCTTCTCACCTCCTACATGTGAAACAAGTGCACATCTTCTCACCTCCTACATGTGAAACAAGTGCACATCTTCTCACCTCCTACATGTGAAATAAGTGCACATCTTCTCACCTCCTACATGTGAAGCAAGTGCACGTCTTCTCACCTCCTACATGTGAAACAAGTGCACATCTCTCCTCCTACATGTGAAACAAGTGCACATCTTCTCACTTCCTACATGTGAAACAAGTGCACATCTTCTCACCTCCTACATGTGAAACAAGTGCACATCTTCTCACCTCCTAGATGTGAAACAAGTGCACATCTTCTCACCTCCTAGATGTGAAACAAGTGCACATCTTCTCACCTCCTACGTGTGAAAGAAGTGCACATCTTCTCACCTCCTATGTGTGAAACACATGCACATCTTCTCACCTCCTATGTGTGAAACAAGTGCACATCTTCTCACCTCCTACATGTGAAACAAGTGCACATCTTCTCACCTGCTAGATGTTAAACAAGTGCACATCTTTTCTTCATTCTCCTGCTTTCCCAGCTGTACCTTCCATTCCCTGGACAGAAATTGAACCAAGTCAAGATGGTCATTGACATGGCTTTGTTTTTTTTCTGTGTTCTGAACCCAGGTATAGAAATGAATCTTGAAGAACTCGGGATCAGATATAACCTTTAAAAAGCCCACCAAATACCTTAACCTGGATAAAAGGCCTGCCAATTTTAGTTAGACTTACCATCTCAGAGATAAGGCAAAAGAAAACACTATTCTGTACATGTCAGTATATGTGACATTTTTGCCACATCCCTCATTTAGTATTGTTTAACTTAGCCAATCTTAGGCTACATTGCCAGAGTATAGTCATACTCATAAATGTCGGCCTTGTCGTGTAGTATGTTTGTTACTACGGCACTGAAGTAAATGATGTCACAAATTACACAAGTCAAATTGTTTGCCTTGATGTATAATATTCTTGTTAAACTTTGGAAAGTACTACTAATGTTTTAAGAAGTGATCAAGTATTTCCAACAAAAGTTTTGGAAAGGTAAAAAAAGTGTTTGAAAGATGTGCATATCTACAGCTATCTATCTGTATGTATATGTACATGTATATCTATTTTTATATTTATTTTTATCTCAGTATGCCATAAAAGATTAAATATTAAAACAATGAACTCAAAATACAGAACACAGAAGGCCTAATGTACAGAAAACTGAAAAACAATGTAACAGCCTGCTTGCTCCCCCACACCCCCATACTTAAATATACCAGCTCCATGATCATACTGTGTCAATGAAGGGGGGGCAAATCCCCTTAAAAACATGCAAGTACTGATTGTACAAAATCATATAGTACTGGCAGTCATTTCCAACCTGAAACACTCAAGCAAAAAATAAAACAAAAACACAAAATAATAACCCTAACAAAACTCAATAGCAACATCAAAAAACCCCAAAGAACATATCTTACCTATTCCACAAAAGACTGGAAAAAAGCAATCACAAATAACTTTCTTTGATGTTACCAGCATTTGCTCATTCATTGCAAGCAGACAACCATTCACTCATTAGAGCCTTCGACCAAACACACTACACCTCAATATGTCTACATCTATAGCTATATCTATATATTATGTTTCTATATATGTCTCTTTCTCACTGTCTGTCTTTCTCTCACAATGTGTAGGTTGAGATACACGTGCGTATAAACTACTTATATTGATACTACTGCTATTTGTGTGTGTGTGTGTGTGTGTGTGTGTGTGTGTGTGTGTGTGTTTGTGTGTATGCATGTGAGTGTGTGTGTCTGTCTTTTTTTCTGTCTGTCTGTTTGCATATGCCTGTGAGGTTATGGACATGGGTGGATGCATATACATACGCAGACACACATGTAAATAACAAGAAAGTTATTAAACACTGATTTTTGGAATAAAAAAAAATCTCCTTACATTTAATTATTTCAAAAATGGAGAAAGGCTGCTGTCTATAATTTTAATGTCAAGAAAATGTAGTGAAGCCTTATTTTAGAACATTTCTTTCTTCAGCCTTAAAACAATGCTTAGCAGAAAACTTTGTTTGATTAAAGGAAATGCATATCACTTCCAAGTCAGGCATATTGAAATCCTTCTGTGGCTTAAATCATTTCCCATAAATAGTTTCTCATATGTCTTCTTTGCGTACCATATGCAGTTATTTGACTTTTATGGTAAGAACTGCTTAAAGAATATTTGGCCTCTTTAGTAAGAATAGCATTCACAGTGTCTGATTTTTTTATTTTAAGAAGAGCATTCATAGACTTTGTGTACCTGCACTCTGTATTTTAAACAACTGTCCAGGCACATCATTGCATTAGTTAAACTGCTGCACTAACTACAGGGAACCCCAGCCCCAGTGGCCAAAATACACTTTGTCTGTTGCCAGAGTCTTCGGTCTAAAACCCTTAAACCTCCCTCCACAGCATAAAAGCAGGGAGTGACTTCAGAGGTTTTGCAGTGGACCTGTAAAAGGGCACCAGTGTTCTTCTGATATTCCCCTGGCTGGTGTTTATCATAATGCAGAAGGGATGCCCAATGAGTAATGAATGAGTTACCCAACCATTTATGTCCTTATCTAATGATTTTTATGTTAACTGTTCATGGTATCTAGAGTCTGACTTGATGGTATTACTTCAGGGAATTGAAGACCCATTATCCAGCTTTATGGCACAGTGAGATAAAGCCACGAATGTGCTCCAAATCACCTGGGATTGACCAGTTACCCAGGTGCTTCAGGAGCTGGCTGGTGGGGGGGTCTAAGTGGCCAATGCTGGTTTATTTATATTAGAGTGAGAGCAGCAGTTAGGTTTACTACTACCCACACACCCATCAGGGGCTTGATGTCATGGCAGAAATTGTCAGCAACATCTGGATCATGTAAGGTGTTTGCTTTAAACAACAAACAATGTATGCTGTAGCCAGAACAACAGGCTTGCATATGAAACATGAAGTAACTATAGCAGCTCTGTTGGTGTTAGGGATAAAGTCCTGAGTAAAACCAGATGATCTGAGTTTGATTAGTGGCTTGGCCAGCTGCCAGAGTTGATGTGAAGTGCATGGGTGTTCTCCTTTCATGAAGGAGGGGGGAGTCTAGCTGCAAGGTGGCACAATGCTGCCTTAGCAGGGAAATGACAAACATGGAAGTAACCCTCTGTTATGAGTGGCTTGCCAAGTTACTTTGACATGGCCTTTATTTTGGCTACATGTAAGTGTTTTACATTTATTGCAAATGCCATCTAAACATATGAATATATGAATATGTAAATAAATGTGTTAAAGATGTTGTATAAAGATTCCTATGCTTTTTAATAAGTATTGTGGGTCCTTTTACACCCACCAGAGCTACCACCAATTCAGGCAGATGGGACCTTGGTCACTTCACTTGAAGTAGCTCTTTTCCCTCATGTGCAGAGAGCAATAAACTTGTTTTGTTCATTTTCTGAAAGAAGAGAAACAGACTTCTATATTTTTTCTGGAAAAGAATCACAGCATCTTGTTTGGAAGATCTTATTTGCTTTCCAGGAGCTTCATATTTAGCAAAGAACTACTTACTACATGTTGGAGAGCACAGCAAATTGAAGCTATGACTACAACAACAACATTACCTCCAAACAACAAATATGCAATCCTCTTGTATCCAGACTAGATAATTTGTAGATACTGACTGTGTCTTGGTATCCTGTCTATGAAAATCACAAACAAAAGCTTGACTTTATTCAGCTTAATACTGAAAATAAACATAGAACTCTCAATCCCAGAAATTAAACGGCTTGCACTGGGGGCTCTGGGGCCATTGCTTTGTTACACTTTTCTCAACAACACAGTATGGTACTAATTCATATGGCTTCTTCAGGTCCACAAAACATTATGTAAACAGTAGTGAAAAAGTGAAAACTACAATGACCCCTTCTATTTCTGTTTAAGGTCAAAGAGTTTCAGTATCATTTTTATGCACATTATCATTTAGAGGTTGCTCATTTAAACACCTTAGCTAGAAAATATGATTTCTAAATCTAAAGAAAAGCACTAGGAACTCTTTTAAATCTAATCTTCAAATATAGAGATGGCTACTAGTAACAATAAGAGGAGTATGCTGCAAAAGACATATTAGTGCTCTTGTCAGCGACACAGAGATACACTAAACATGATACAGTTAATGGCAGTGGAGAGGAGCACAGAATATATTACGCTAATGATCTGACATGGGAAATGACTACTAGGAAAATGGAAAACTAGTACAAAAAGAATTCAAAATCAAAATAAGGAGAAAAGGGAGTAGGTACTAAATCAGGGCAATTTGAGGGTCAAAATATGTATGACTTGTGTAAAGGAGCAATGCAGAATACTGCACTATTCTTATAGCAGAAAAAATGGCTCAGTATAACAGATTGTTTCACATGGTATATCTTCCCAAGCTAAGAGTATCATAATATCATTGTTAGATTCATGGCAAAACTATTATCTGGCTCTTCATTTTGCCACTCTTGTTTGCCTGGGTATTAATATTATACCATTGTCACTTCATCTCCACTGCCATTATAAAGATATTTTTGGTTCATTTCTGCACTTTTGTAGGACTGCTGCATTTTGCATAAATGGTGCAGAGCAGGCATAAACACAAATCTTCTCTGTCAAATTTCATTTTAGATGGAAAACCATTCCTCTCAACTTTTACCCCCAGTGTTACAAGCAAAGCAAAGCAAAAAAAAAAGAAAAAAAAGGGTGAAGTATGCAAATTAGGAAGACTTTTAAAATGTTGGTTCCATTAACTTAGAAATGTTCATGATTGTTCCCAATTTTAGAAGAGATGGAACAAACGTTTGGGAATAAATTAGTGCTGTCCCTCCAAATTCTGAGACGTATGGATGGAACATGAACTTTTAAACCATATTATATACATCAAAAAGCATGACAAAAAAATTACAGCCATTGAACTGAATAAGGCCTTCTTTGTCACAATGCCAAGTAAAGACAAAATACAACCACAAATAAGGGAGACCTTTCAGGTGTCCTACCTGGACTATAGCTATGAAGACTATGATCGCACATACTGGTATCTCTTTAAAAAAATCTCATTTATGTAGTGCATCTTTTTGGAGTATATGTTTTTTTTTTTGTTAATTTCTTTTCATGTGTAAATATTTTATGTAGGACATATTTTTGGAGTACTTGATCATTTTAAAATTCTTAAAGTATATTTGTATTTTTGTGTTTTTAACCAGAAAGTTATGGCAAATATGCAGAAGCAAAACTAAGAATCCCAAAAGTGTGTGCAACACAGCAATTTTCCAAAATTTGAGAACCAACAAACCACCTGTGAGATGAATGCTTTTATATAAAAAAAACATATATACTTTAAAAAAAAAAAAACATTCACCCCAGGAGTGGTTTGCTGGCTGTCATTTTTGGAAAATTGCTGTGTAGGGCAGTCTTTTGGGGATATGTGTTTTTCCATTTCTGTTCAGCCCAGTGTGTTTCCTGCTAGTGGTATCCACATAGGCCTTTTTCAAGTTTTATCATTCACTTTCCATCTTTCTTGCTTTCATCTTTTCACAAATAACCTCTCCTTTTTAGTCTTTTAGTCCTTCTTTCCTGATATGTGATTTTCTTCACATTTTTACTAATTCCTCAATGTAATTCTGTTTCTCTAGTGTTCTGTGTGCCTGACAGTCTTATATGTCAGTTACTATTACATTTCCCAGTTTTACCAATCCAATGTAGTGTACCCTTCTCTAATCCTAGATCCCTATTATTGTAATGCATCCTGTTATTTCTTCAGAGACATCGAACTACGCTCTACAAAGATCATTACTGATATGTCACTTTCTTACCCCAAGTGTTGTCAGATTTATATCAGTTAGGACTAGGCCCAATGATTTTCCCTTTCCTAAATGTTTACTATTATTAACTAACATCCAAACATGTGCTATGTGCATCTGTCTCTATCCCTAGACGTGATCACCTTCTGAAGCAGTTTTGATTGTATGGACTGTGAGGAAGTATCCCTGAAACTAGATGAATTTCCCTTCTTTTTTTTTTGTTATGTTAAATACATGTCTGTGCCACAATCCTTATCCATTTATGTCTGCATTAGACTTCTCTCATTTCTACCACATTCAGGGTATTTACATGTTTATATGAAGACAGGATGAGGCTTTATCTTTGTATGTGGAGAATTTGATTAATGAAGGTAGGGAGTCAAGTCATTTGGAACATGTTTCTTCCTCATATTGTGGCTGTAGGAGAATATGGGGGGGGGTGCTGCATGACAGAAATGTTATCCTTCAGGTGAAATCTTACACTGCAGTTTCATCTGCCTGATAATACATTAGGTGTATGCTAAAGATCACATAGTATTTAATGAAAATAGTAGAGAGGTCAGTGTTTTTAACAGAACCAAAGCAAAACTGAATTTTTAAGTGTTGCCTTGCTCCTTTACATCTTGTTGTTAACAAATTTCCATGATACATACTGATGCTCTTTTATCATTTCACTTTTTCATTATTTTACTGCAAACCACCTTAATATAAATATGATGTGCAATATTTCCGATGTCTACTTCTAAGTGCTCCAATTAGTACGTAACTGTTACCTGCCAAATTGATACTATCCCTCCATGCTCACCATCCTGCTGCATCCAAATCTGTTTCCTTTAAGCACCTCTTTCTCATCTCTTACATTTTCCTCTAACCTATTTTTTTTCCTGCACTGAAACTGTTGTTCTTCTCTCCCTTAGCTAGTCTTCATTTTTGAGATAATTACTCCTAGACTGAAACATTGACAACTTCAGTTCTTAACTCACCAATACCACTGATTTTACTTTGGTTAACCAGACTGACTGGAGGGGGGGGTTAAACCCGGTCAGTTTGTCCTCACTGCTTCTTGGGCTTGCATTGTTCTATCCTACACCCAATTTCTTCCATGCCACTGTTGTTTACATTTACAGGTGTGTAATCCCCTTCCTTATCATCCTTCAGTCAAACATTTAACACAAGAACTATCCACAGCAAACACAGACTCACTCAGTCTTACTGATAGTCACTCCAATATGTTTCTCATCCCAACAGTAACCATTACCAAATTGCACCTCAACACTACCCATTACCAGATCACACCCCAAGAATATCCATTACCTAATCGAGCCTCATCGCTATCCATTACCAAATCTCACCTCATTGCTACCCAATATCTAATCACACCCCAGCACTACCCATTACCAAATCACAACCCGACATGCCCCCTTATCTAATTTCACCCCAACACTACCCATTACCTAATTGCACAGCCAACAAATGAACCACATACTCACTCTGTCCCCTACCCTGCCCCCATTCTCACCCACCCCATATCAATTACATTTATACCTAAGCACCACACCCACCTACTACCACATCCACCTCCCATAATCCAAACCAACCTATCACACCCAACCAGCCAATTATCCCAATAATTACTCCATTACAAATCATATTACCAATCCTTTAACACTCCAACTACCCCTCCCCTTTGCCAAGTATACCACTACCACCTACTAAATCCATATAACTCCACCATCTCAACAAACCATCCACAAAAAATCAAAACATATCATGACTCCACTATCAAAAATCTCAAATTTACAACTCCTACTATATTCCATATCCATTGTCACCCTACTACTTCTATCATCCATTACCAACTATCAAGTCCAACTACAGCATAAACTAAGCATTCCAAAACTATTTACATCTCTTAATAACCCAAACACCAATAATTACACTCACCTAGCCCCATACTTCTACCAAGTAACCCCTTTACTCTATCTCTCACATAAAATACACCCTACACATAGGCAATCACACACTACATTAAAACACATAAAAATCATCAGTAAAATTAGCAGACTCTACATGTACATAAAGACTAAACTCAGATGCTGTGGCGATATTCACCCCAACCCAGGCCCACTAAAACTAGACACTCCAAACCCCAGCCTGAATAATGCCTGCTCCACAGGGAAAAATTCACTCCTCATTATTAATCTTAATGTAAGGAGTATCCTTAACAAAGTCCATGACATCCATGCTCTAATAACCTTATACAACCCAGAAATGGTCATACTAACTGAGACCTGGCTAAAACCAGATATCCACATAATGAAATTACAGCACCAAGATCCAATATAATCCTTCCTGACAGAATAGGTAAAAAGGGTGGGGGGTTGCCATACTATTTTAAAATCAACTCTTACTAGAACAACTAGACATCTCACCCCCTGACCTCAAAAATGTGGAGCTCACCCTCGCAAAATTAAAATTAAACCCCAAAAAATACATCAACATTATAGGCTGCTATATCCCACCAGCCAACAGTATTACCATCACAGTGAACCTACTAGAATGGTTATCTAACTCCCTTCCCCAAGAAAACATCCTACTAGGTGACCTTAATATAGATTGGCTCAACTGTTCCAGTCAAAACCCACTCTCCCACATTAATCTATATGGATTAACACAAATTATTACAGCTCCAACTAGAACAGACAAAAGAACCAAACATCAATCCATACTGGACTGGATACTTGTATCCCATCCTTCCCTCATATCCCTAGCTGGATGTCTGCCTGACACCCTTAGCGATCACCAACCAACATTTCTACTAAGATGTAAAACACCCCAAGTGACCCAGGTAACAGTATGAGAAATCAGAAAAAACATTTTAACCTTAATAGCTTCAACATGGACCTAAAAAGCTGTAACTGGACCCCCCTTGAAAACATTAGCACTCAACAACACAGTCACATACTTTAATACAACCTTCATAAATATACTTAACCATCATGCCCCCCCCCCCCAGAACCACTAGAATCAAAACTAAATATGCCCCCCTGTCTAACTAAAGCATTACTCAAAAATAGGAACAAAGCCTGGATAAAATTCTATAAGAGTAAAACACAAATGGACAAACAAAACTACCTTGAACTATGCAACAAGACCAAAAAACTTATTAAAACAGATAAAATCTCCTATTACCAACATATTCAAAATAAATATTCAAATAACCCTCAAAAATTTTGGGCAGCAATTAACTCGGTCTTACAACCAGGTAAAACTTCCACCCCCAATCCAAAAACAGAAAACAACCATGACAATATCCCCACACACTTCAGCAAGTTCTTTACAGAAACTATCCATGCCCTTGCAGATAACCAAACTAGCATAAACCACCCCACTCCAACAAAATCACTGTCTCCAGTCAGTGATAGCCCCCACTTTAACTTTCATTCTGTAGCAATCAAGACCATACAAAAACTTCTCCAAAAACTCAAACCTACCACCCAAGCCGCCGACAGAATACCTACAGAATATCTACAACTTGCCATTGAAGCCATAGCCTATCCTATCACTATCCTAATTAATAGATCCATCTCCGAGTGTACAGTACCCCACCTATGAAAAATATCCCATATAATACCACTTCATAAAAGGGGAAACTCTTTAGAACCCAACAACTGTCAGCCTATAGCTATACTATTCCCATTATCAAAAATTCTTGAGAGGGTAATTGACACACAATTGATGAAATATCTCCAAGAAAGCAAACTACTTTGCACATAGCAACATGGCTTTAGACCCTTCCATTGCACAACCACCGCACTTACATCATTCACTAACACCATTAATAATCACAGAAATAATTGACAGTGCATACAAGCTACATTCTTAGATTTATCCAAAGCTTTTGACATGTTCAATCACCCAAAACTCTTACATGCACTCTCTTCCCTAAACCTCAGCACCTCTTCAATTTCTTGGTTTAACAGCTATCTATCTGGGAGACAGCAAGGAGTAAAATGGCAAAACCAAATTTCCTCTTTGCTACCTGTTTCCCTAGGGAGTCCCCCAAGGCTCCATCGTAGGTGCTTTACTATTCACCCTGTTCACTAACCAACTTTCATCCAACACACCTAAGGCCTCCATAGTACAATATGCAGATGACACCACTGTAATATGCACAGCCCTCACTCTAGATCTCCTTCTCTCCCAAACACAAGAGTGTTTCTCTCTAGCCAAATCTTGGTTCACCGACCAACAGCTCATTCTTAACCCATCCAAAACAAAATTACTCCTCTTTAGCTCACATAGATCCCTACCCCCCACAGACAACTTCACAATCTCCTCCAACAGCAATACCACTATTACCCCTACCAATCACACCAAGCTGCTAGGTGTGGAAAAAGACAATCACCTCAGATTTGGCCTACACATTACCCAAACTATAAAGAAAGTTAAAAACCCTTTCTCTCAAATCACTCCAAAATTATAATAGCTAGAACATACCTACTATCTACCCTACTCTATGCCTCCTCTATTTTCACTAACCTTCATAAAACTGATCTAAACAAACTTGAATCCTGGTATAATAAGATAGCTAGATTTGCTACAGGCTCATCCTATAGAACACACCACTGTGAATGCCTCAAGAAGCTTAACTGGCTAGAGCTTCCACTCATACTTCAAACCAATCAACTTTCACTAGCCCACAAAATAGTACACCACTCAGATAAAATCCCAGCTCTACAACACCTACTTCTCCCTCACACCACTACAAGAACCTTAAGATCTAGCACCCATAATCACCTTCAGGTCACCAAATTTAACAAGGAGGCAGGCAAAACCGTCTATAGCCACTCTATCTCTAAACTCTGGAACTCCCTACCTGACCACTTAACATCCAACAACGCTACCACTCAATTTAAGAAACTCCTTAAAATTCACTTTAGGAACAACAGGCTATGCTCCTGTCTCAATCCTGGATAATAATCTAGAATATTGCTAATCTCACAGCTTGTCTTGTAGGTACTGAGATTGAATCTATGTATGCTTCTGATATTTAGGAACATTACATGTATGGTCTTAATTGTTGTACTCATGAATCACTTTGAATGTATACTAAATACTGTCCTTTGGTTCACAAAGTTAGCCTGCCTGAATGTATGTCACATGTAATGCCTGTAAATGTTTAATGTATTTGTTGGAGCTTTTCTCCCCGGGCCTCCACTGAAAATGGAACCATATCCAGTCGGACTCTCCTGGTTAACAAATGTAAAACAAATAAAATAAAAAAATAAATAAATAACCACCAGCAAACCGAATCAACTTGCTAATTTCTCCAATAGCTTTCAGTTGTAACTTTCACCTGTTAACTCCACTCTACCTGCCTACTAAGCAATCACCTGCATCATATTTGTCACCAATACATCCTCCCTTCTTTCCTCTTTTGTCGTAATACATATCTATATCTCTTTCCACTTTACCCATTAGAAACATTCACATCATTCCTTATCAATACACTTTAACCATCCGCTGTACCTATCATATATGACCTTTTGAGACACCTACTAACCTTCACATGCCTAGGTAGTAGCTCATCTTAATTATGATTCTCCTCATCTCACTGTTTTATTTTAGGTTACTTCTCTATGATGTACACTAGTCCCTTCCCTTATTCCTCTCTCAAAAAGCCTTTAATCTATAGCTCGCCTTTTCTTCTTCCCAAGAAGCTTTTAATCTATATCTACATATTTCCTTATTCATCCTAAAAGTCCTAATCTTTAACATTCTCTGCCTATTTTCACTTTTATTACTCCCACAGTTTACCTCATACCAGTTGAGCTCATCTTTGCCCCAGCACCATATGCTCATACTGACAAAGTTCATCCCTTACAGTTCCAAATGTTCGACAATATATACTCTCATCTTTTCCACCAGTCATTCATTTGTTTTGACAAAAATCACTATGCACTAAAAAATTATTATCTCTAATAAATGGGCATTAAAAAACAGATATAAAACTAAATGGCCTTTTCCCAAATGCCTCGGTTCCTTGTATATTATTCTCTGATGATATATACCCAGACTCAGGAGCTACAGCTCAACCCTCCTGCACCAACAATCCTTTATTTGGTCACACTACCTCCGGTTTAATTTTTCTGCACATTAGCTCAAAAAGCATATGTAATAAAATTCATGAAGTACATGTTTGGCTAGCCACTTAATCCCCTTGACATCTTAGCTATAAGGAGGACTTGGCTTGGCTTAAACTTGACATAAAAAATGAAGAAATTTTGCCCCAGAATGTAATATCCTCAGATTAGACAAGCTGATAAAAAAGCATATGACATAGCAGTTATCTATCCACACTCCATCAAACTTTCCCCACGTAACCCTATCTCCCTAGTCTTTATGAATTCTGAACTAATTTTTCTCTTAAAAATGAATGACCACAAGGGCTTCTGTATTATGAAAGTTTACATTCCCCAGCTAACAATACACCCAACACAGAAGACACCCTGTTATGGTTCTCAACTGACATCTCTCAGGAAAGTAATATCTTAGGGACCTCAATACAGATTGGCTATCTATAGCAACTAACTTTCCCACTCAACCTGTCAACATATATAATTAAATGCAAATTGTAACAACCCCAACTAGATATAACAAAACATCCATTAAAGCAGACATCCTTGACTAGGTTTTCACTTCAGACACAGCCAAAGTCATATCCTCAAGTACCTTAGCAGATTCACTAACTGACCATCTCTGAACCTACATAGAAAGACTACCCCTACAGAACCCCAAGTAGCATCATTATATCACAATACCCAGTCTCTCCCATTTTAACAAAACCACCTTCAATGCAACCATAAATCAATGCAGTTGGAACCTATTAAAATGACTACCTGACACTTCAGTAATACCCTCCTCTCAGTTCTTAATCAGCTAACACCAGTTAGGCAAAAAGGGTCAGATATAAACCTGATCCCTAGATAAGCAGAGAGACAAAACAAAGTATGAGAAAGTGGAGCAGAGCACGGAGCACATGGGCTACTTAAGTGATCAAAAGACAACTTGCAATATTTTAGGCAGCTACATAATTTAACTAAACAATACTTTGAAACTGATAAAAAAGACTACTATAACTTCATTAATCAAACGCATTATACAAACTCTAAACTTTTTTTTTTTTTTTGGTCCTTAATACACAGCCTGCTGTACCCTATCCATTCTATTCAGCCATTTCCAGCTTCACACAACCCTGCTGAAAATATTGGATGTCAGTTTGGTTCTTATTTTAAATGACCCTTATGAACCTTTATTAGTATCCCCTCTGATAATACCCTTCATATCTCCCCACCAGAATAAACACAGTACAGCACAACACAACCCACTATATTCTGTTTCAAACCTGTTAACACCTCAACCATCAAAAAGGCACCTACTTAAACTAAAATTAACCACTTATACTGCTAAAAATCTCCCTTCTGACTTCCTTAGAATGGCAGCCTACCCTCTTTCAAACTTTTATCAATATGGCCATTCAGGAAAACTAAATTCCTGAAGTCTGGAAAAAAAAACAATCATCCCACCACTCCACAAAGGTAGAAACTCGAATAATTTTCAAATTTCCACCTTGTCACCATACTGTCATCACGATCTGAAATTCTAGAAAAAAATATTCATTTACAACTGCTTAAACACCTCATAGACTATAGCCTAATGTCTCTCACACAGCATGATTTCAGATCTCACCACAGTACTACTCCAGCTCTTCTCAGTTTTGGTAACCTAATTAATCTCCACAGGGAATCTGGTAACCCAGGTTCCTCCCTCTTTTTATACCTTTTTAAAGCATTTGACATAGTCTATCATCAGAAATTATTACACATCCTGTCTCTACTTTACTAATGCAGCTCATACAAGGTTTCATAGCTACTTATCTAATAGACTCCAGGCATTCAAATGGTTCAAGAAAGTATCCCCTTTTACTTGTTACTGCTGGAGTCTCCTATTTCTATTGTAAGTCCTATACCTTTTTAACATATTCATAAAGGACTTACACACAGTAATAAAAAACACTACTGCTACTCAATAGATGATGCTACTCTCATATGCTCTGCAAAATCCCTGCCAGAGCTTCTGGCTATAACCCAAACATCCTTCTTCTTCTTCATTGAGTCTCAGCTTGAAAACTCAAGCCTCTTACTCAGTGCAAAGAAATCAAACTCATGTTCTTTACTCCAAAAACATTTGCTAGTGCTGCATGCACCATCTCTATTACATCTGCAAGTAGCACAACCTTCAAAATAACTCCTCATACCAAGCTACTATGTATCAACACTGATAATCATTTGAAAGTGTGCATTCACATTCAGCAAGCTTTCCAAAAAAATCACCAAAAACTTAGTATCATCTATCATGGTAAATAATGTCTCATTCATAGTGTCAGAAGTACTACAGAATTGGCTTGTCTAGTACCCTCTCTTCTATATGTCTCCCTCATTTTAACAATCCTTCAGAATATTCTCCATTCCAAAACTGAGCATTGCTATAACAAAGTAGCTAGATTTGTATTCAGTCATCAAACAAAGTCACATCACTACTAAAGTGTCTGGGGCTTCCTTATTACTTATCCCTCACCCACATGGTGGTAATCCATAGTACGATACTCAAGCTCCTGAACTGCCCGGCTCTATGTTATTAAACCCTACTCCCCAAATATCCATCTATACTCCATGGATAAACTTCTACCTATATCTAAAACCCATAATGGAATGCTGTTTTAAGGCTGTGTTGTAAGATATCCCGGCGAAAAATGCTGCCTCAACATGGCTGCATCATCAAAAGGTCAAAAACAGATAAAATCAGTGTCCATCTTCCTTGATGAATGAAAACCTAAATGTGATGAAAATGGAATGCAATCAGGTCGTGGTACACCACGAGATGGATGAAATCACAGAAGCTGTGAAATGGGATACGAAATACTGTAAGAGGCAGACATCATAAGAATGATCAGGAGTGGCTAAATTAGCCAGCTGAAAAAAAGCCATGCGCAAGTCATTAACACCTATGTGGTGTGGAATGTCACACCTCTAACAGCCAACACACAGCATGCATTCATGAGCATTTTCTAAAAAATAAACTTAAAAGCATAAGATAAACAACTGTAAATATTTTGTGAACAACAAACGCTATTAACACTGTACAAATATCAATGTTATCAGTAGGAAGTGTTCTTTACAGCGGTAATAGTCAGTGCAGTCATAGTCTTGTACATAATTACTGTATTATATTAGAATGCCCACAACCCCCAAATTATATACATATGTTTCCTAAACCTTCACAAATTTTCATATCCTGAAAATTGTACAACCTAGCATATATCGTTAGAACATTTTTATTAACAGACTTTAAGCTTTCACATGACAACAAGAAATTCCTCTATAAGAGCATGTTTATTGAGATATTTTCAGAAATATGAAAACATAGTATCCTTAATTGTATAATTAGCAAAACAAATAATATTGGATATCTCTCAAAACATGCAACTTATAGTGCAAATATCATAGACAATTTTCTTCAACAACATCTAAGATTTGACCTGTGTCATGCAACAGTTTGTAGGTCACTTGTTTTTTTTTAAGTATTAAGTAAATACAGAAATATTACTTATTTTCATAATTACCAATACACAACCATCAATATTTCCAGTATAGTGTCATATAAACCAGCACTGACAGTGAACTATTTTGTCTCCCGCATTGGTGTTTTAACATGATATGAACATAAGTATGAAACTATCCCCAGAATTCAGCAAGCTCTGCATGGTGTGCAGAAATAGTGCAAGAGCTGCTGCACACAATATGGCCGATGAGCGATCCAGGAATGAGTTCCCGGGACGTGCACGAGCGCTCCAACACTATTCCTGCACGGATACAGCTCCTGTATGCTAATTACCCCATTTGCAGGTGAAAACCATGCAAATGAGGTGAATTAGTGATCCAGGAAGCAGGCAGGCATCTGTGCAGGAATAGTGTAACCTGCAGAAATGTATTTGGTTACTAACCTAATACAATTGTGCAAATCAGAAAACGGAGGCATGACAGCTCCAAAGAAAGCATGTATTCAATGCAGTAGGCATGCCAGTGGCCAAATATATGGCCATTGGCATGGTAAATAGTTGCAAAATTATAAAAAATAACTTTTATTTTCTTTGGCCGATTTCAGCTGTTTAAGCATAAGGCAGCGGTGTGCAAACGGGACCGGCCCAAAAATAAAAAAAAAACAAATCTGGAAATAAGCTTTTAAACCAAAATCAGCATTCTGCCATTATAGTCAGTGGCATGCAGAAGACAACAATGCCATTGAATAGTGGTTGCTAAGGGCGAAGGCTGAGAATCAGTCTTGTAACCATGCATTAGCAGTCAGTTTGATACAAATGAGAGGACTGATACTAAATCACAGATTTCTCCTCAGTGTTAGCTATCACCAAACCGTGTAAGTGCAGCAACACCATGGTGCAAGCCTAAGAGGTAGATGACCTCATAAGGGGGAGTGTCATGCATGCTGTAAGCTTATTGGACCTCTGTGGCCCATGTTTGCCCTTAGCTAAGCACAGCTAAGGAAGGGTGTGTGTCTGAGGCTGCCTAGCAGTGTTTACATTGCCTAAATGGGTGTGCACACCACTCACTCGGTTTAAAAAAAAAAAAAAAAAAGGAAATAGCAGCTCTGTTCACATCTGAGTACTGGGTATGCATGGCGCACCTCGGGGCTTAAACGGGAAGGCAATAGGGAAGGGCAAAAGCAATAGGAAGGCAATCAAGGAGAACTAGCACAGCTGGTAAGTGAAATGTATCAGAATCAGCCAATTACACAGGCAGCAGTCCAGCCCAGCCCCAGCACACTACTATAAACTATGCAAACACCTTTCACTCTGGTCTTTCCCACAAAATCTACACCACCGGTGTACACAGAAGGGGAAATTTTACCTGACAAAACTAACAAAATGATAGGGGCTGCTGTCGCTCTCATACATCAATATGTGGAAGAGGCTGAGGGTGGTGAGGATGAGAATGCTCATGACCAACCCACAGTGAAAAGAAGGAGAAGAGTGTACAGACCCAGGGTAACCTACCAGAGGCTACATGAGCTGGAGATAGTAGAGCGCTATAGGGTGGACAGGGACATCCTACAGCAAATTGTTGAGCTGTGCTAGCCACGCCTCACACACAGAACCAACAGAGGGGAACCCATCCCAGTGGATACCAAGGTATGTGTAGGCTTAACAACACTAGCCATAGGTAACTTCCAAAGGCCAACTGGTGATATCATGGGGATCTCACAGGCATCAGCTTCCAGGGTACTCCACCAGTTCCTGGATGCCATGTCGGAACATGCCAGTGAGCACATATATTTCCTCAGCACCCGTGAGGCGTTGACCAGCAATATGCACCTCTTCCACCAAATAGCAGAATACCCTTAGGAAGCAGGTGCTATAGACTGCATGCACATACACAACAAAGCTCTACACAGTGAGTGGTACATAAACCACAAGGGCTTCCCCTCCATCAACTGCCAGGTTGTGTGTGATGCCCAGGGCTTTATAATGAATGTGTGTGCTGGCAGCTCTGGAAGCTGTCACGACTCCCACATCTGGCATATGACACAGCTGTACCAGAGATTTGCCAGTGGGGACATCCCATATGGCCACCTAGTGGGGGATTCTGGTTATGCACTGGAGCGGTGGCTGATGACACCCATCAGAAATGCACACACAACCAAACAAAAACCCCATAATGAGGCACACGCACAAACAAGAAACATAATAGAGCATGTGTTTGGGATGCTCAAGTCATGGTCCTGGTGCCTGGACATATCTGGTGGAGCTTTGCAGTACTCTCCAGCTACATGTACACACATTTTCGTTGTAGGTGCCATGCTACACAATATGATCCTGTGGAAACAGTTGCAGCAGGAACAGCACAGGGTGGGCCACACAGCCCCCCACCATTGCCAAGGCCAGCACAGGCACAGAGTGACTTGGAGGGGGAATAATCTAAGCCTGCTGATGTAGGAAGAAGGAGGCATGCCCAGTATGCCCAGGCTTTGGCAAAGAGTCAATGCATAGCACATACACTGACACAGTAGGAACCCAGGGAATGACACCTCTCTCTGACTCGCACATACAGTAAAAGGGATGCCAAACAAGACACTACCTGTGCTTTACCAAGTATAGGGAGTGCACTATGTGAATCCAACATAGTCAGCCCTCCAGCATCATCCTCAATACTGGCACAGCCACAAGTAACTCACTCTTCCTATCAACTGCTGAATGGAGTAGTATGGTCTGCTAGTTGTAGCTATGGTATGGATGTGAGCATGCAAGGGAATCGGGTGGTTGAATGGGATGGCAGCAGATAGTGGACACCTACATGGGAAGAATGGAATTCATAACAAATTCTGGTGTCAGCAAAGTAGGCAGTACTAGACAAGGTGAGAAATCCCACTGCAGTACATGTTTTGGCCCATATGTGTGCCCATAGGCACACACATGCATGCCAGTGAGGTTCACATACCCAGCAACAGCCTCATCCAGCAGGACAGGTGTAGATGACCATAAAGAAAGGCTATGCTAAGGCCTAGAATTAATGTCAATGGACAACAGCCCCCCTCCAGACCTACAGAGACCGACTACAACAGGTCAGGCAGTTGTATGTTAGTTCTGCAGGGTATGAAGTCTGAAACTGAAATGTAAGTCAATAAAACCTAAGATCTGTACTCTACTGATATGCCTCTAGTCTGTATGATAGGGCAGAATACAAAATGAAATGAAAGCCAACAGAGTACCTGAAATACCAGTACAGTCATAGCAAATGTTTACAGTTGTCAGGTGTGCCCCCCCCCCACACACACACACAATCCTATGTAGAAATGCAGTAACATGTACAAGTGGGGTTAATAACAGTGGAGCACAGATTACCTGAGCTGGCCCAATTTACAGGATAGATTGTTGCATGTGTACAATATGCAGGGCTCTGTGTGTTAAGTTGTTATGTGTTGTATATTGTGTGGAAGTGGTCAGCATGTAGACATGGAGGGTTGTGTCCCGGTGGCCTATGGCCACTACTGTTGATGACAGGGCCATGTTCTGACAACTGCAGTGCCAACCACAATGCATCCCAGCAAGAACCAATTCAGCAGTTATCCATACTCATTGTTCAGATGTCAATATCCATTACCATCTGAAAGACGGACATGCCATGAATGTGGGCCCAAACATACACGCAGTACACAGGTAGAAGTACCCTAGACAGAGTACATAAAATGTAACTGTCAACTGCACACACCTTTGGCATTGTACATACAGGTTAGCAGTACATCAGTTGTCTGTGTAGTATGGAATACTGATGTAGTCTGGCCAATCACTGGCAGACCACAAAAGGCACAGTTATGAAGTAATAAGAGAATGCCTATGTCC
This sequence comes from Protopterus annectens, assembly GCF_019279795.1. Lineage (NCBI taxonomy): Eukaryota > Metazoa > Chordata > Ceratodontiformes > Protopteridae > Protopterus > Protopterus annectens. The sequence continues at coordinate 1,583,171,525 of NC_056728.1, read as the reverse complement.
CCGCACAAGGCAGCATAAAGGGAATGTCCCAGGTATATCTGTGACTTAGCTGCAAGAAGCCTCCATATCACACATGCACTCAGCTCACCCTATCATCTTCCACAGGTTTATCACAGGTCATAACCCTGCTGTTGGGAATGAGAACAGCATGACCCCCACTTCTGTATGGAATATCCACAGAACTCAGCATGGTGAAGAGGTGTCCTATGCAGGTGTGTCCCTAGCTGTAAGCAGCACCTTGCCAGCATCCAAACCAATGGATTAATATGGACAGGAACTATTGCCATCAACACCCTGCACACTCACTTACCCTGTCAGCCCAGGAGAATCCAGTGTCTCGCAGCCTGGGACTGTAGGAGTGACAGAATGCACTGCCCTGCTACAGATGGTGTGCATCACTACCAAATGCCTTACAGTCCTCTGTCAAAGGCCTGTGCCTCACCTGTACTGCCAATGTATGTTATCTCATGGGTCCCAAATAACATAACACAGTCCACGGAACACAAATGCAAGGCCATGTCGACAAATCCCAGTAACATGGCCACCATGTCCTACTGCATGAACCGTGGACCAACCCCTAAATAACCCTGGGATGAAGGGACAATTATAGGGATACTTTGTAGCTATCACTCGCATAATGTTAGGAAGAGGATAGAATAACAGAGTGGGGTGGTGTAGAAGCATGGATGCCATGGAGTGTGTGAAGTCTGAAACTCTGATGTGTGCCCATACTACCCCTGCCTGCAAATCCAGTAATGGGTGGCTACAAACCCACTTATAAACCACAATGTGAAGGGGAACTGACCATATATATGAGCCTTGCCTCTGGGTGACCTGGGTGAATCTGTACAGCTGAGAGGTATGGCCACAGCAGGATATGGCCATTCTGTTATGTCGATAGATGTACAAGCAGGGGAACCTTAGCCACCACAGTACAAAGGTGCTGGACCATTTACACAGACCCATCAGCAAGTGTCTGCAGCTACCCCTCCAGAATGGCATGATTGTGCAAGAATATGTAGGGTGCAGGCCACAATACTGGACACAGCTTCATTCATCTTGTATTTCCCAGGAAATAACCGTGAGCAAATAGGTATATCTGTTGGTAGTTCATGACATAATACATCACAGTGTAAAACAGTACATGTCTGAATATCTCTGCCAACACCAACCATGTAACACAAGAAGCACAGACAGCAATAGTTACAGTATCCCACTATCTGCTGCCCATTGTGACTCCATATTGTCAACCTATCTACAGATATCATGCAGAAACAGGTTGCTAGCTGTAGGTGTAGAACACAAAATCCTGCAATGGAGTAAAACCTGCCTGGAATGGATTCACACACTCAGTACAGAAGGTTATACTGGGCATGCTCCTACACTTAGAGAAATGAAGCCCATGTCTGACAACAACAGTGGACTATACATATCTGTCAGACGCAGATGTCTGCGCACACACACCACATTGCACACCATTCATGCTTTGCACACACATTGGATATGAATACTCACACATATCCAAGGCCAACACACCATAATAGGTCAAACACACACACACACACACACACACACACACACACACACACACACACACACAGATGTGGGGAAGAGAGAGGCAGACAGTGACAAAGAGATTGCCATCATGAGTCCTGCCCTAACCACCACACATCCAATTGGCCAATACCACATGATGTGCCGATGTCAATTACTGTAGACATTTGCTTTTGGTAGTCCTCAGCCCTATAGTGTCTGTGGTGCTTGTGATAACTGTGTAACATGATAGTACAAATCAGTATTCATCTAGCATTTGTATACCCAGTCCTGTCAAATGTAAAGTTGTGTGTGACTAAGTGTTGTGTGTGTGTTCCCAGAGGAATGGTTTATGGCCCATTCACACACACTGCACTCCCCTTAGCCCATGTTAGCACTCATGCTGATGTCAGTCACCTTGAAATATCCTTTGGAGAAAGGCTAGCCCTATAAGCTTTGTGGCATGTGCGATAACTGCATAATGCTATAGTGTAATATACTAATCAGGTAGAAGCTGTAATCCCAGACATGGCAGCTGTGAAACTCTGTGTGTGTGTGTGTGTGTGTGTGTGTGTGTGTGTGTGTGTGTGTGTGTGTGTGTGTGTGTGTGTGTGTGTGTGTGTGTGTGTGTGCGTGTGTGCGTGTGTGCATGTGTGCATGTGTGTGTGTGTGTGTAGAAATTAATTATGTTGAGGCCATTCACAGTCACTACACTGTGGCATGTGCGATAACTGCGTAATGCTATATTGTAACATACTAGTCAGGTAGGAGTTCTAATCCAAGACATGGTAACTGTGAAACTCTGTGTGTGTGTGTGTGTGTGTGTGTGTGTGTGTGTGTGTGTGTGTGTGTGTGTGTGTGTGTGTGTCTGTGTGTGTGCGTGTGTAGGGATTAATGATTTTGAGGCTATTCTCAGTCACTATACCTCCCATTGCCCTACTTTAGAAAGTCTGCTGATGTCAGTCACCTTGAAATACCCCTTTGGACAAGGGCCAGCCCTATAAGCTCCGTGGTGCGTGTCATAAATGAGGAACAATGTAGTAGCAGTAGCTACACAGGTATGGGTTTGAATCGCATTTGTGTGTGTACATATGTATGTGTGTACCTCAAAGATTTTGGCCCCATTTACAGCCAGTACACATCTCAGAGCCTGACTTTAGCAGTCCTACAGATATAATCCACCTTACAAGTACCTGTTGCCAACCCTAAACCATGTCAGGTCAGTGGTGCATGTGGTAAATGCATAATGTAATAGTCCATAAAAATTATTAGATAGAGGTTTGAACCTCACCCCTGGTAAATGTGTGATTAGGGTAAAACTATTTTTGGGATCTGTCCCCCACTACATCACCCAGTGCCAGTATGTACAAGGACTGGTGATGTTCCTCACCTTAGAAGTACCCTGGGACAACATCCATCCAATAAGCTCTGTGGTGCGTGTGATAATTGCGGTACACTGTAGTAGCAATACATAGGAAGGTAGGGGTTTGAATGTGTGTGTGTGTGTGTGTGTGTGTGTGTGTGTGTGTGTGTGTGTGTGTGTGTGTGTGTCTGTCATCAGTATCCTGTGTGGAGGTTGCTGTGATTGTGTAATAACAAGATGCATTGTGGGGTAGGTTTTCCTAAATTATTATATTGAGGACCTACTATATGTCCCAATATCCATCTTTCAAGGACAACAGATGTCAAACACCAGAGGGTCTGGTGTAGACAATCCATAGCCCTACATGTGACATTATGGATCAGTGAACAATACAGGGAACCCTTGTATTACTCAGGGAACACTCTCCACCCATGTCTCATACACAAACACACTTGGCTAGGCAACAACCACTATATTGGTAGCTCCCTGCATATTGCTCACAGATAGTAACCACGGTGTGATTGCAGTGGACTACATGCCTGTTGACTACAAGAGTGGCACTGACATCAGAAGGTACTGTGATGTGTAACATCTCCTGACTGAGTGTGTGTTATCCAGCAAGTAAAAGGACATGGCACCCTGTTCCATCCTTACAGTACGCAAATAAATGCTTACAGTGGTCCTTTTCCTATGTTCTCCACTGGACGCCTGCAACAACTGTAGAGTCTGCAAATCTAACTCAAAAAGGGAATAACATGCCTTATACACATGCCCTGTATGGACAGACTCCACTAACTCCACTGAATACCTGTATCATGCTGTCAATGTAGGTGCAAGCATGACCTCAGTGCCATAGCTAGGTCTCCCCAAATGAGGTCAGGAATGCTAAATCAGAAGATACCAATCTGTCCACACAACATGCCCCAGAGACCTCAAGTACACTTCCATATGTCAAAGAACATGTGTGTGGGAGATGTGCGCAACCCAGACACTGTCCATGTTATGGAATATAGATCACATACATGGGAAGCAGTGCACAACAATGGCCACCCACAATAGTAATCTAGATGAGTGGATGGTGAATACAATACCCACTTGTGGGGACCACTCTAGGGACTACACCCCTGAGCCACACTGGAGACCATTGTCATGTGGCCTGATGCCAAGGTATTCCCTTTGCCTAGCCTTGTACAGCCATCAGGCCCATTCACTTACTACACACCTGCGAAGCAATGAACCTATGCATCTCAGTACTGGCAAGTGTGTGTGTGTGTGTGTGTGTGTGTGTGTGTGTGTGTGTGTGTGGATATTAATGATTTTGAAGCCATTCACAACCACTACACCTCCCACTGGCCTACTTTAGCATGCCTGCTGATGTCATTCACCTTGACACAACCCTTTGGCTATGCATCAACCATATAAGCTCTGTGGCGCTTGTGATAACTGCATAATGCTATAGTGTAGCAAACTAGTTAGGTAGGGGTTCTCATCTTGATCCTGCCAACTGTGATGATGTGTGTGTTTCCCTGCCAGAATGTGTGTGTTTCTCCAGTGATACCTGCTTTTGTGGACATTCACATGTACTACAATTCCATTATCCCTTCTTTAGCACTGTTGCTGATGTTACTCACCTTCAAAGATACCTGTGGACAGCTCTCCAACATGTAAGCTCCGTGGCATGTACAATAACTGCATAACACTATAATAGCAATACATAGTCAGATAGGGGGTTGAAACTTAGTACTGGTAAGTGTATGTTTGTGCATGTGTCATCAGTATCCTGTGTGGGTGTTGGGGTGAGTGTGTACTGACAGGATTCATTGCAGTGTGGGTTTTGCTAAATCATTATATTGGGGACCTATATATCCCATTGGCCACATTACAAGGCCAACAGTTTTCAAACACTGTAGAGGTTGTTGTAGACAGTCCTCAGCCATAAATGTGTACAGCCATGTGCAATTACTATGTGACAGTATGGATTAGTAAACAATATAGGCAACTGTTATAATACCCAGATACCACTCTCCACCCATGGATCATACACAAACTAGGCGCCATAGTCGATACACCAGCAGACACACACATCCTACAAAAAGGCCTCACTGAAACGGACAACTGGTGCCGTAGTCATGGCCTTAAACTAAATGCCAAAAAATGTATAGTCATCCCTTTTGGAAAAAACAAAGTACCCACAAATTATCACATAGACAGCAACCCACTGAGCACGGAAAAAGTAATCAGAGACCTAGGGACACAAGTAGACAGCGACCTCTCATTTGACACCCACGTTGCCAAAGTGATTAGAAAAACATTCTACCTTGCACACCTCATCATAAAGGGATTCACATCCAGATCCAAGGATGTCATTGTACCCCTATATTCCTCCCTCATCAGACCCATGATTGAGTACAATGCCCCATTTGGTATGTACCTCACCTGGCATTTGAAACAGCTGGAGAGACCACAAAAGTACCTCACCAAAAGGATCAAGGGTCTCCAACATATGTCTTATTCTGGAACAAGAAACAAACAGCTGGAGAGAGACCACAGACGGCACACGTGGATAAATAAAGAATTTAATGTTAAGCGCTTTTCGTTTGTAATCTAAGACAAACTTCATCAGACAAATTAAAACACATACACTCAGTCTTATATAAGAAAGAAATTAAATAATTAACACATCAATAAAACATAGTGTGTGAAATGCAATCAATTAAGCAATTAAAAAACTTCTTTTTAAAAGCTTTTAAAGAAGCCTTTTCAGAAAAGCCTTATCAAGGAATGGGCAGGCACCTAAACAATAACTCTAACACAATATTCAAAACTAATAAAGGTATGTAAATAAAAAATAAATAACTAAATAACACAATATAACCAAAATATACTGCCTAAAGATGTAACTTCATACACTTGTTGGTAATTCATAATACTATTTAAAAGTCCACAAAAATGTAGCAAATATGTAAAGTTAATATACAAATATATATAAAATATATATATATATATATATATATATATATATATATATATATATATACTAAAATCAATACAAATATAGAATAACAAGTCCTATTCATCTTAATAAACTTTTAATTTTCAAAATACAACTAATAGAACAACCTTCATTCAGACCTGGGAAATTGTAAGCATTCAACCTAATCTGCCATATGAGCTCTAGTTCATCTAGTCTAAGTGAGTCAGGACCACCCCGAGGATTATGAAGAACTTGATCGATTATAGTGAATTTGAAACTATGATTAGGGAATTGGACTGTATGTTTAGCTAAAGCATTTTCAACTTTCTGTTTTTTGATGGCGTACAAACACTCGTACATACGGTCACGAAGCCTTCTTTCAGTTTTCCCTACATAGTAAGCCATACAAGACTGGCATTGAGCTAGGTAAACAACCATTTTAGAATTGCAGTTAACTCTCAACTTCAAGTAATATTGAAAGTTGTTAATACAGAATCTATTAGATTCAGATACGTAAGAACAATAGTTACAAGCCTGGCATTTGTACATACCAGCTGTTCTAACTGGAGATCTTACATGTTGTTCAAAAAAGGCTTTAAGATTTTTACCTCTTTTATAAGTCACAGAAGGGCATTCACCTACACAAGAAAAGACGCTCTTGTCATTCTTAAAGATTTCCCAATTTTTAAGCAAAATCTGGAAACAATCTCTACTATTAAGATTATAAGTTGTAATAAAAGAAACCACAGTACTTCTTTTCAAAGAGTCAACTGGTAAATCTAAAGATAATACCGGGCTGGTAACTAACCTATTAGAGATTATAAATGGATTGTTCAAAATGGATACGTAAAAATGGTTCTGATGTTTAGTTGATACTTCATCAATAATTTCATCAACCAAATATTCAGGGTAACCACGATGGACAAACAGACCTCTAATAAACGAACACTCAGTGTTAAAGTCGTGGTCTAATGTAGTAATACGGGCAGCTCGAACAAGTTGACCCTTAATAATAGCCCGTTTTTGATGAAGTGGGTGACAACTAGAAAAATGTAACAATGAGTTACAATATGTATTTTTTCTAAAAATAGAGGCTGTAAGTTTTTGGGAAGAAAAATCTTTAGTCAGAAGAACATCTTTAAGAATGACAAGAGCGTCTTTTCTTGTGTAGGTGAACGCCCTTCTGTGACTTATAAAAGAGGTAAAAATCTTAAAGCCTTTTTTGAACAACATGTAAGATCTCCAGTTAGAACAGCTGGTATGTACAAATGCCAGGCTTGTAACAATGGTTCTTACGTATCTGAATCTAATAGATTCTGTATTAACAACTTTCAATATTACTTGAAGTTGAGAGTTAACTGCAATTCTAAAATGGTTGTTTACCTAGCTCAATGCCAGTCTTGTTTGGCTTACTATGTAGGGAAAACTGAAAGAAGGCTTCGTGACCGTATGTACGAGCATTTGTACGCCATTAAAAAACAGAAAGTTGAAAATGCTTTAGCTAAACATACAGTCCAATTCCCTAATCATAGTTTCAAATTCACTATAATCGATCAAGTTCTTCATAATCCTCGGGGTGGTCCTGACTCACTTAGACTAGATGAACTAGAGCTCATATGGCAGATTAGGTTGAATGCTTACAATTTCCCAGGTCTGAATGAAGGTTGTTCTATTAGTTGTATTTTGAAAATTAAAAGTTTATTAAGATGAATAGGACTTGTTATTCTATATTTGTATTGACTTTAGTATATATATATATATATATTATATATATTTTGTATATTAACTTTTACAAATATTTGCTACATTTTTATTTTTTGTGGACTTTTAAATAGTATTATGAATTACCAACAAGTGTATGAAGTTACATCTTTAGGCAGTATATTTTGGTTATATTGTATGTTATTTAGTTATTTATTTTTTATTTACATACCTTTATTAGTTTTGAATATTGTGTTAGAGTTATTGTTTAGGTGCCTGCCCATTCCTTGATAAGGCTTTTCTGAAAAGGCTTCTTTAAAAGCTTTTAAAAAGAAGTTTTTTAATTGCTTAATTGATTGCATTTCACACACTATGTTTTATTGATGTGTTAATTATTTAATTTCTTTCTTATATAAGACTGAGTGTATGTGTTTTAATTTGTCTGATGAAGTTTGTCTTAGATTACAAACGAAAAGCGCTTAACATTAAATTCTTTATTTATCCACGTGTGCCGTCTGTGGTCTCTCTCCAGCTGTTTGTTTCTTGTTCCAGTCTGTTTATTTGCAGTTTTGAGTTATCAGTTTAATTTATGGCTTCTGGAGTTGAGTCCGAGGACAGCGGCACGCTTCTTACTAACAATACTGTATTGCTTAATAGTGGAGACGAGTCGAGTGGTCTAGCACCGTTAAATGTTTCGGAAACGGAGAATTGCAAGTTCAACTTCTTAATTTCGTGCTTAGATGGCTTGATGTCGTGTTTGGACATCTTGGAACGTCATTTAGACGTGCCTAAAGGTACTCGTTCACAGCCTTCCAGCTCTAGCAGCGGTAACATTGTGGTAGATGCATTTCTTGTTACCAGTCAAGGATTATCTCCTAGTTCCTCGTTCTACAACATCTCTTGCAGGCAGAGGAGTATTCCGGCTCACGAACCAAGCAGATTTAGCCAACACCAAGTGCTGTCAGGCTATAATAACAGCGGAGAGGATCGTGGTAACACTGGTACACCTATTCCTTCTTCGAATTCAACAGCAGCAGCATTACCACTTAATCCTACTATGGGACTACCGTTAACAGGTGCAGCTCCTTCTAATATGGTAAAAGATAGTATTTCTTTTGATATCAACAACTGGTTGGCTTGTAATTTTGCTTTTGGTTCACATATTAATGATGCACCACAATATGGTACAGAAATGATTAATGACCATTTGGGTATTGCATTTAACATTAAAGAACTAGACAAACTTTCTGTTAAGTTAAGGAAAACCCAACTGGAAATTTCTTATTTCTAGGAATGCCTCAGGCATAAAATTGTTCCTAAAGGCTTGAGACATTCTCAATTTCCTACTGGGCTAGAAGCTAATTCTTCTTTTCACAAGGATTTATTGGTTATGTTTGACCGTCAAGGACTGGAATTGTTGGAATTAATGTCTAATCATTATGCTCTGTCTGTTGTTAACCTCACTAAATCAGTGTGTGAACTTGACGCAAAGATTAAACTTGATGTTGAATTTTCCTGTTACAAGTATGAATATAATAGGATTTTTTCCAGCATCGACCAATATTTAAATAAGCTTAAGGCCAACAAGGTTAAAAAACTGGACAGAGACATGAAAGCATATAATGACGGTACTGCAAACCCCCGACCATCTTTAGCACAGGTATGGCAGGGGCCCACCAACCCAGGTTATTCTAGTAGTGCTAAGGGAAATGTTGCATCTAATAAAGTGACTTATCATGTTGTTGACAATGTGGTACCTGACACCATCAATTTAGATGAGCCAGTTCAATCCTTGTCAGGTAATATTGAGTTAACACAACACGGCAACAGGACTGGTCACTACAATTTAAGATCTAACGATCCCAATTTTTTAGGAGCAAGATAAAAACAACAAACTGGATACAACAACCAGAAAAAGAAACAGAAGTACAATTAATATGTGATGCCTGTTTTTTCTCTAACGTCTTAGATAATTCTGACATTTTGGTTTCACCAGTAGTCTCACCTGTTCCTATTGAATCTTTAGAACATGAATGTGTTAATGTTCTGTCTAACCCTGTACTAGCCTCTGTTAATTATGCTTGTTCAACTGAAGAGAGTTTTGTTTTAATCCCTGATAGCCCTACAATATTGTATAATTTGAGTGGCGATTTTAAGGTATATAATTTTTCTTCAGTTGAAATTTCTGCAGATTTGATTGAGTTACTTGCTAAGGGGAACACATATGTTCCACCATCAAAGCTTGATGTTGTTAAAACAATTATTGATTTAAAATTGTTTACTAGGAAACTTAATTTGAATTTAATGATGGGAAATACAGCTTTAACTAACACTAGTAATTTTAGGATTCCTAGTACATATAACCCCCCACTACACCCCTTACTGCAGATTTTCGAGCTTGTTTGTGAACTTGATATTCGTAACAGAGCCCAGACTGGGCACTTTAAGAGTTCTTATGGTAATATGGTTTCTAAGGAAAGGGATTGTCTTGATTTCATCCATTTAAATGATATCAGACTTTGAAAGCCTGATAAGGGGGGTGGTGTAGTTGTTTTTGATAATTGTGACTACAGTAACAGAATATATGATGTACTGCATTCATCGTCCTATGTTGAGAGCTCATTGTCTGAAATCAACAAAGCTTACTTAACAATTAAGAATGTTATAGAAGACTTGTTTATTGAAGGTAGTATTACTCAGCATATTTACAACTATATGTCTATTTCTTTTCCTAAATTTCCTCTTTTTTTGGCATACCCAAGATCCATAAAGATCCTATAAATCCACCGATGTGTCCGCTGGTCGATGGTAGAGGATCTCCCACCTATCCATGTGCTAAGGTTGTTGACTCCATTTTACAAAAATATTTGGTCAATCTGAAACAAATATGTAAGGATTCATGGATGTTTCTTAATAGAATGAATCAATTGCAATTCAACCCTAGGTATAATTTTTTAACCATAGACGTGAAGGACCTCTACACATGTATTCCACATGATATAGCTCTAGATTGGGTTGCTGAAGTTTTAAAACTTCATGTTTGTACCAATATAGAAAACAATTTGGTTCAGGAACTACTGGATATAGTGTTAGACAATAATTATTTCACCTTTGAAGGGAATTTCTACCTGCAGAAAGTTGGTGTTGCCATGGGTTCTCCATGTGGGGCAAGTGTTGCAAACATCGTCATGGCCCATTGGGAGCACCTGTTTGTCTTCAACAATTGTGTGTTTCATGACCAGTTTATTTTCTATACTCGGTTCCTGGATGACATTTTTATTTTATTGGATGGTGACAGCTCTCTCAGTGAGTCTGTAGTGGACTATTTTAATTCCACTACTAACTTCCTGACATTCACACACACTTTTAATGTTGATTCTATCTCGTACTTGGATGTTCTTCTGACTAAAGATTTTTCTTCCCAAAAACTTACAGCCTCTATTTTTAGAAAAAATACATATTGTAACTCATTGTTACATTTTTCTAGTTGTCACCCACTTCATCAAAAATGGGCTATTATTAAGGGTCAACTTGTTCGAGCTGCCCGTATTATTACATTAGACCACGACTTTAACACTGAGTGTTCGTTTATTAGAGGTCTGTTTGTCCATCGTGGTTACCCTGAATATTTGGTTGACGAAATTATTGATGAAGTATCAACTAAACGTCAGAACCATTTTTATGTACCCATTTTGAACAATCCATTTATAACCTCTAATAGGTTAGTTACCAGCCCGGTATTATCTTTAGATTTACCAGTTGACTCTTTGAAAAGAAGTACTGTGGTTTCTTTTATTACAACTTATAATCTTAATAGTAGAGATTGTTTCCAGATTTTGCTTAAAAATTGGGAAATCTTTAAGAATGACAAGAGCGTCTTTTCTTGTGTAGGTGAACGCCCTTCTGTGACTTATAAAAGAGGTAAAAATCTTAAAGCCTTTTTTGAACAACATGTAAGATCTCCAGTTAGAACAGCTGGTATGTACAAATGCCAGGCTTGTAACTATTGTTCTTACGTATCTGAATCTAATAGATTCTGTATTAACAACTTTCAATATTTCTTGAAGTTGAGAGTTAACTGCAATTCTAAAATGGTTGTTTACCTAGCTCAATGCCAGTCTTGTTTGGCTTACTATGTAGGGAAAACTGAAAGAAGGCTTCATGACCATATGTACAAGCATTCGTACGCCATCAAAAAACAGAAAGTTGAAAATGCTTTAGCTAAACATACAGTCCAATTCCCTAATCATAGTTTCAAATTCACTATAATCGATCAAGTTCTTCATAATCCTCGGGGTGGTCCTGACTCACTTAGACTAGATGAACTAGAGCTCATATGGCAGATTAGGTTGAATGCTTACAATTTCCCAGGTCTGAATGAAGGTTGTTCTATTAGTTGTATTTTGAAAATTAAAAGTTTATTAAGATGAATAGGACTTGTTATTCTATATTTGTATTGGTTTTAGTATATATATATATATATATATATATATATATATATATATATATATATATATATTATATATATTTTGTATATTAACTTTTACAAATATTTGCTACATTTTTATTTTTTGTGGACTTTTAAATAGTATTATGAATTACCAACAAGTGTATGAAGTTACATCTTTAGGCAATATATTTTGGTTATATTGTATGTTATTTAGTTATTTATTTTTTATTTACATACCTTTATTAGTTTTGAATATTGTGTTAGAGTTATTGTTTAGGTGCCTGCCCATTCCTTGATAAGGCTTTTCTGAAAAGGCTTCTTTAAAAGCTTTTAAAAGGAAGTTTTTTAATTGCCTAATTGATTGCATTTCACACACTATGTTTTATTGATGTGTTAATTATTTAATTTCTTTCTTATATAAGACTGAGTGTATGTGTTTTAATTTGTCTGATGAAGTTTGTCTTAGATTACAAACGAAAAGCGCTTAACATTAAATTCTTTATTTATCCACGTGTGCCGTCTGTGGTCTCTCTCCAGCTGTTTGTTTCTTGTTCCAGTCTGTTTATTTGCAGTTTTGAGTTATATGTCTTATTCTGCCAGACTAAAGAAACTTCAGCTCTATTCAGTGGCATACCGCCTGCTCAGAGGTGATCTCTGCCTGACGTACAAGGCCATGTCCAATCAGGATCTGATGGACATGCTCCACCTCAAAAAATCCAAATCCATCAGGACCACAAGAGCTAAAGACTTAAACCTCGGCACAAGTATGAATAGGACATGCTGGAGGGATAGATTCATAACCCAGAGGCTTCCCATGCTTTGGAACAGGATCCCAGTTCGTATTAGGCAGAGCCCCTCACTGACTCTCTTCAAGAGAAATCTTGATGAGTGGATGGGAGATCGTAAGTTTACCAGGGGTCACATCTGTGTCACTGCTAGACAGGGGCACAGTAAACTAATTCTATTTTATATAAGGGGACCTTCATTGTGTCACTACTAGACAGAGGCACAGTATTCTAGATTTATTCTGTACATTTTTGTACCTTTTCATGGGGTGGCAAAAGCCACATCACTATGGCTAGGCTTACAAATGCCCCAGGGCAGATAGCCTAGTACTATACTATGAAACTATGAAACTATGGCTCTTTCTCTCTTACACCCTTCATTTCTTACTTTGTCTCTGTATCTCTCTCTCCTCCTTTCTGGTGGATGTGGAAAAGCAGATCTGTTTTGCATAGGCAGCAGCTTGACTTTTGTAGGTAATGCACATGATCAGCTGATGGCCTGTGCATGAATTGGAGTCCCCCACTTGCTAATTGCATGTGGAACAGCTGTGGTATCATTCCTATAGCCAATTGCATGGAAACACACTCCTATAACTAAGCACTTCATGTGAGTGTTGGCCCTTTTCCTTCACTGTGAGCAGGACTTCATGTGGGTGTTTGACAAACAGCATCACAGAGGGTAGTTGGAAATACCTCTTACAACATACACTGTGGAAGCAGGTCAACAAACTGGAGAGGGATATTCCAGACATGGGGACAGAATGTAAGTATTGCTGTTCTGCATTTGAAGTAATGTTAGTTTAACAGGGTTTGTGTGGATATGGCTGTTCTACAAGATTTAAAGTCTGGCATGACAGTGTTATGTGGTTGAGGAAACTGTCACCTGTAGGGCTATCTATAGACTGTCCAGAGTTTGGAGTCTTACATGAGTTGTGTTACTCACACATTTCCTATCTTTAGGTACACAGTAGCATACTCTGATGATTGCAGTCAGTACATGGTGACATAAATGTGAGTTACTGACTTCATATCCCTCATAAGAGATATGTCGCAACAAACCCTGTTACACCAGAAAATTTCTCAGTTTATCAAAGCAATATGTAAATATTGGCCCTGTGTTTGTTCCTCTGTCCCCCAAGTCTGTCACCCTTTGTCCATATGTCATGTAGTGAGAGGTGCATATGTACAATACATCATTATTTAATGACATCATACCTGATAACAAGCCAGTGGGATATTAAGTACTTGCTGCTGGATATTGATCTGATATGTGGATATTAACTGTAGACTATGTGTATAGGACATGTAATCGAAGGCTGCTTTCCTGTAGTAATGGCATACCTGTCAGTGTCAGATGTCTATCTGTCAAAACATTAATCCTAATCTATAACCTGTTGGCTAGCTGATTTCTGTCTGTCCACTGTACAGATGTGCAGATGTCAGGTATCCATCTTGGCTGCTCACAGGCTATCTATGCTTTACTGACACTGACATGTCTTCTCAGCTGTGTTATGAATGCCACAGCTAGGAAACCCCACCCTGTATCCACCACATGCCATGGATACCTCAAGCAGACTACCACAGTCAACAGAACATACTTGGCTACAGGTCTCCAACCCAGTCACTGGCTATGTTATGTAATATATGTTGCATACATGTCAATTGGAGCACCTCACTGGCCCTCTGCAAGAGACAACCAGATGATTGGATGTTGCATTTAACTGTCACTCTGAGGATCACTCATGTGGCATCAGTTGACAAATGGCCTGCTGACAGATGTCAGGTGGCATGATACCACTGTACCCACATCCCCTTCTCTTCTCATCTCTCCATAGACAATATCCTGGTACACACCTAGGAACAGCTGCACCTATGGACCCCAGTACTGACAAATGTGCCAGTGTGCATTGCTGAGAATAACAGTGTCTGTGTGTTTGTAAACCTGCAGTTGATAATACCCTGAGGACCTTCTCACACACTACACCCCCAATGCCATAGTTAGAAATGGCTGCTGCTGTAATGGACATTAAATGTACCTTGTTACACTCTTCACCCTATGGGCTACCTGGAGCTTACACTACCAGCACAACACTGTTGTACAAATGGGTAGATAGGCATGGGTTACCCCTGAGACCTGGCAAGTGTGTGTATGTGTGCAAGTGTGTCTATTTGTAGGATACAGCATTCTGAGGCCACATTCTCCAAATATAATACACCTGGCCATACAGTATAAAGCATAGTGATGTTGCTGACATTAGGAGAGCCATGCTAAAACATCACCCTACTATCCCTGTGGCATATGCAATAAATGCATATCCCTGTAGTAGCACTGATGAGATAGACAAGAGGTTGTACTGCAGTCCTGGTTAATGTGTGAGTGTGGGTATGTCAGAGTATTATCATGGGTTTCAGTGAGTAAAATATCCAGTGTGGGGTGTGGGTGCTGGGTATACTGTCTTTACATCATGGTGCCCCCAGTACACGTCCCAAGGTCCACAGTATGAGGACCACTGTCACCATCAATCATACAGGTAACTGAGTACACTTTTCAGCCAAATGATGCATGTGCTGTGTGCAAATTATCTGTAACAGAATGGACTCCCTGACAAGGTAGTTAGCACTGATAAACCCAGATCTCTCAGATGTGTCTATGACTGTTATGTGTTTGTCAGTGTGTATATGACAGTATGGCATACTATGTATTGTCCATTAACACCAAGTACATCCCCCATTACCATAATGTACAAGGCCTGGTGATGTTCATTACTTAACAAGAGAGTCGGGACACAGCTCATCCTAAAAGCTGTGTGGTGTGTGCAATTAAGGCCAAACACATTAGTAGCAATAAGTACCTAGGTAGGGGTTCTACTCTCAGTGTTGCCAAGTAAGTGTGTGTGTATATGAAGGGATCTACTTCAGTTTGCAGAATATACATGCCCTAGGAGGTCATCTGTCTGAGAACTGACTGGCAAATGCTAACATTTCAAAGGAATCATGTCATGGAAATTAATTTCATCAAAACTAGTAGTAGATGAGTAAATGCCCTCTTCCCCACTGTATAGCTGTACAGTGATACTGGAGTGGGTATATATAGTTGGCTGTCAATGTTGTAGACACAGCCACACTCATTGGGGTTATTGCTGTGTGTGTATCCCCACGCTTAGTCTGCTGTAATACTGTACAATTTATGTTAACAGGTTAAGTAGTCATCACTCACACTATGTGCGGCTCTACACCACCCCACACCCTCCAAAATGTAGGGCTGTGCCACCCACACCAGCACACCTATGTTTACCAATACCAGGATTGCACTACATTGGGGAAGGGGACATATACTCTGCTAGTACCATCGTCGATGACATTAAAGTAGCAGACTGATTATTTACTGATGTGATGTTTTGCCTATTATGTCTTGGTGGAATTACATAGGCTAAAATGGGTTCACTGCGAAATTAAGTACATCTATGTGTACAGTATTCTCTGTGTATTGCATCAACACCAAAGCCTCTGTGTGTGTGTTATACACAAACATGTGGTGTGTGCCACCCAGTACACTTACCATTGTCCACTGTAGAAGGGCTGCTGACATCAGCCACCATGCACTCACCTGTATACACCCCTCAGACCTATCAGCCATGTGGCATATGCAATAACTGTTATATAGACCTGTTACTTGTGTTCAGCTGTACCCAGGATATGACACAGTCAATGTGTCACCACAGTGCTATACCCCTTGTAGGAAACAACAGCAGACCAACATCCTGCTGACACATAGACACCTACAACACAAACTGAATACATTATGGAGACCACTATCAGTCAGTGTTAATAACAGCTAAAATGCATCATGGCTGGACAGCTACACATCCTGACATGCAAGCATTAAACTTTCCTGCTGAAAACATGTTACACAGCATTACATTGCTACACCTTAGTGCATTCACCCCGTGCATCAGAACCATATTAGTCTGTCCCTGCATTGATGGTATGGATGACAGGGATGTGGTACAAGTATCATCCTATGCACAGGGTGTGTTGTGGGCTTGTCAGAGACCTAGGCTGAGCTGTTTGGTTGACATCATATGTGTCTGTTAGGGGTTTTGTTATTAATTGGGCTGTGCAGATGTGGCATGTGTAGGTATGGAGGTGCCCTAGCTGTGTTGGTGATGTGTGTGTGTGTGTGTGTGTGTGTGTGTGTGTGTGTGTGTGTGTGTGTGTGTGTGTATGTATGTATGTATACACACAGTTCGGCCATGTGGCTGCCCTATACAGGGGTTTGTTGGACAGTTGCAGATCGTACATGGCAGGGTGTGCAGTTCACCATCTCCGGCCATGGACACGAGAACTGTGCCTGCCAGGGGTTCCACGGACACTACTGGGTACTAGGCTAGATATGGTACTCTCCCCTGATGATGACAAATGTTTGCTGGATCCAGGTCCCTATTGGGACCGGCTAGGGCTATATGCACATGGCCTACTGTGTTGTGGTGTGGACAGCACCCTCCCTGCAGTGCTGGTGCTGGTACTGCCACTATGGGAGTGGCTCTAACTTATTGCACATCCACGTTGACCTCCACCTGTTGGTGTTGCTGACCTACATCCACATGGCTGTCGCCCTACTCCCACCATATGCTCTAACACAGACATTGCACAGTTGAGGATTCCCACCATCTCACCTAACCAAGCTATCCAGGACCTCTGCAAAATAACAGTGGGCACTTGCGAGCTCACGGATGTTATCAATAACAGCAGAATGAGTAGCCCTCTGGAGCTTCAGACCCTGTCTGGTATAATGTTCTATACATGCCTGTGCCTCCATGATGGCCCAAAACATGCACCTG
Source organism: Protopterus annectens (assembly GCF_019279795.1). NCBI lineage: Eukaryota > Metazoa > Chordata > Ceratodontiformes > Protopteridae > Protopterus > Protopterus annectens. The sequence continues at coordinate 1,583,153,878 of NC_056728.1, read as the reverse complement.
GTGACACCTGCTGTGGCACTTCTACCAGGGGCATGATGACCAGCAGCCCTCCTATGAGCACCCCTGTACATCTGCCTGTGTGGTACCTCACCGGTGATCCTGCTATGGCTGCTGTGTACAGACACACTTGCCATAGTCACCACACTGTCCTGTCCCATGCCACCAGCTGCACTGCAGCTATACTCAATCCCTGTTATAATACATTATACATCTCTGTGATGCATGAGTTGTGTTGGTAATGCCCCTTCCCCTCGAACACACTGCACCCATGTACACAGTACTGCTGGGCACCTATTCAGCACCCTGCCATGTACTGTGCAACATACCTCACAAGTGTACACACCATTGCTGAATGTGTATATGTGTGGCAGTTATGTTTGCTCTGTTGCTCACAGCCCTATGTGTTTGTCTGACACATAGCTGGGTTTATATGAGGACAGATATCAATGGTGACTGCCTGACATCCCATTTGCAGATCTCATCATCAGCAGTGCATGTATGAGCAATAAAATCCAATTATACTGACAACCTTCAAAGCGTACTGTGGCTATGAGGAGTGTACACAACCTTATTGACATGCCATCCTCTTCCCTGATATGCCATGGGGCCACATACTGCATATGTAAGCATTACACACACCTGATATGTGACATATGACCTGTGCAATCAAATGCAGTATCAAATAAATGTGTTAGTTGTGCAGATGTTGGTTGGGATGCATACAATATGTGGGTTGCATAAGTGTGCACACCCTTAACATGATGGTTTATTGTAGCATCTGTTAAGGGAACTACAGCAGTCTCTATTCCTGGAAGGTGTATACTAGTATGGCCCACCTTCACTTGCCATTATTTGGTCACTCTGCCCTACAAATGTCCCCCAACTCTGCCAGATTGCAAGGTCAGATCATGTGCACAGCCCTTGGAGTTCACACAGTGCCTTCACTATTGCAGTGGAGTCAGGATTATGTCTGGCACAATGCATGACCTTGACTGTGTTCAGATACAGCCATTCTTAACAAGCTTTGGATGTATGCTTCAGTTCACTGTTGTGTTTCAGGATGACGCCCCTCCCTATCCTCAGCCTTTTGGCATATGCTTGACAACTATGGGCCACACATTTTGCAATGTCCCAAATTCAGAACACCATGTCTATCGGCATAGTTCCTGCTAATGAACAGCAAACCTAAAGGTGTACACTGGCACCAGCAAGGTACAGATGGCGATGGTGAGCCTGAGGTAGAGTGAGGTGTTGCTTGTGCAGCACATGTATCTTTATTCATACTGTCTGTAGGTTTCAGCCTTGCTCTCGGTACACCATTACACATTGCAACACATGCCTTTGGAAGACATGATGTTATACATACGCTACCTGTACAGAGCCCTGGATGATGTCTCCTGTGGAACAACTCTTCCATCTGATTACCCTAATCCTTAGGCCACACTAATGCAGAGTCCAGGTAATTGTTGACACATGTACTGCACAGGTAGTACTTGATAGACATTCCTGCAAGTCCCTCATTGTTGCTGCATGTGTCTGAGCAGCCTCCATTACCAGTTTGCAACATATTTTATCATCTGTCTTGGATCAGCATCTATTTATTTTCTACATTAATGGTGTCCCATAATTCATTGTCACATACATGCTTGTCTGCACTGTTTGTCACGGTATATGCAATGGCAAGGTAAGGCTATGTCTCTCACTACTGAGTGCTACCTTTTGGATATGGGATCCATTCCATGGTTTGTAAGATGTGTGCAAGCCATGGCTGCCCCTGTTGCAGGTGAGTGGGCAAATGTCATAGACATACTTCATGGACAGTAGACCATTACTTGGTGTGACATTGAGGACCCGTACTTGATGGAAGGTGCATACTCAGGACAAGTGAATGCTGCAGTACCTCAAAAGCTGCTGCCACAATATGTTATTTGAAGTGTGTGCACACATGTGCTTCCATTGTTTGTTAAGGTATGTATTCCCAATATTTGTGGTCCTAACATAGGATTCCATATTACACATTCATTGTTCATGTTAGGATCACATTACAGGTTGTAGAAGTTGTGGAATGTGGTACTGTGATACGTCGTTGTGTAGATGTGTAACAGTCGCCATTGTAGTACTGGTATATACATTGTTGTAGCTACTGTATAAGGGTAATGTTTCAGACATGTCGCTACTGTAGGCCATTTGTTCCATCATTATTTTTACCTTTGTCCACACACCTTGCACTGACATGTTGTTAGTTATATACTGCAGGACTCTTACATACCCTTCAGATATGCCACCATGGAGACCACTGTGATGCAGTGCAGTTAACAGCAGCAATATGTGAACATGTACAGCATGCGTTATGGCTAGGTGTGTTAAATAGGTGTATGTCAAATGCCATAGCCATAACATGGCCGGTGTATTGACAAACCTGAGCAAAAGACCTCCATACTCACCAGCTATAGGCTGCTGGCCCAGACGTATGTCAGGGGGACCTACATAGTTGTGTGACAGATGTGATGTCAGTAGCCACACCTGTGGCATTGGTACATGGTGGGAGCAGCATTTCAGTTAATCAACAGTACAAACCCACAACAGACTATGTTATCTGACATATGCATGAAGATACTTTACAGATGAAGATGGATAAGCAACAGTGGTCTACTAATGTGCCTTGGGGCCTTTCTTGCATGCTCCTCATCCATTGTGTGGGTAGCAGCCACCACCAGAATGCTATCTTCAGGTTCTTGACTTGGCTGGTGGGCGGGTGACCCAAGGCTGGCGAGGAGCTCCTCAACATGTCAGTGGGGGCTGGATGGCATGACCCCCACCTGTGGCTAGCTGGTCCCTCCTAACTGCAGCAGCACACTGATGGGTATGGCAGATGAGGTCTGTGCAAAGATGTCGCACCTGCTCATAACTGCGGTTATGCAGGCCATCATTTACCCTGTGGACGAGCTCGTTCCACAGGGCAGTCCTCTCTTGCAGATCATATGCCGTACATCCAAAGATGGTCCCATGGTGATGCACCATGAAGTTGATGAGGATGTTATTCTCCTGTGGAGTGAATGCAGGCAGTCACTCTTTTGGCATGGTACCTGCAAGACATAAAAATAAAAAAAGGTCTGAGGACCTCATACTGCAAGGATATAATAGTTGTTGATTGACATCTCCCCCCCCCACCATATCTGCAAAAATAATCTGAAAACACACATCAGTGGGTATATTTACACCAAACCTTCTGTTGGGACATATATCCTATTGTGCAACAAATATTGAAATGTGTTTCTATTTATGTTCCATATTAAAACACTGTCATCGGTGGCCTGTTACTAACAATGTAATCTGCATGCCACTGTAATGGCCACTGTGGTTCCATATATGCATGTGTTGTGTTTGCTATGCAACTGTTCCAAATGTGGTGTTTTGGGTTACTGGGAATATGTATGCATGCTGTTATAACTAATCCTGGATTGTGTTGATTATTACTACCCACATATGTTCTAAAACTGCAACGCAATAGCATGTTTGGGAAGGCTGTTCCCAGCAGAACCACCTCTCTCACCTCATCTGGCCATGGCACTAGGCCACAGCACATCTGTGACCCAATCCAGGACCTCATTATCTGTTGGTCCTGCACTACCTTCACGTGGAACCACCTCAGGGTATGATGCCTGTCTGCCCCCCGGGAGTGTGCACAGACAGTATTCTGTAACCTGAAGTCAGGTCCATGGTCTGGTGCATATGGAGCTCTGCAAAGAATTGTAGGATCTGCTACACCACCTTGAGGCCCTCGTGACACACGTAGAGGTTCAGCTTGCCCCTCCTGCTCAGCCGCCAGCACAGCCACCTTCAGGACCATGAAGGTGCAGTGGTGACTGCCCATGGGTGGGGACCTCAGTCCCACTGTTTCCATTTAAGGGCTCATGGGCTTCCAATTTCCAAACATCCTCCCTGTCCAAGGTGTTTACCCACCACATGTGTCATATACTGCTCCTGTATGCTGTCTTGTCTGTCTTGGCTGTCTTTCGAAGCAACCTACATCCCCATATAACTACTATCCTTCCCTAACATCCCACTCTCACCTTAACACAAAAAGGGCACTCTGTTCCCAACACAAATCTCACACCATACATAACTGTCCATTTTGCACCCACTTACAACTGCTTATGGGTGCCTTAATCACTCTGTATCCAACAGCCTTGTTCTGGCCAGCAAATACATTATCAGCCCTTGCAAGTGTGTAACCCAGGACCCTGCACACCATAGCCACATCAGTTTACCAGTAAGTCATCTGAGTTGCAGATATGTGTGAGGTGAGCACAGTCATTCAACAGTAGGGGAAATGTATGTGTATATATATATATATATATATATATATATATATATATATATATATATATATATATATATATACACACACACACATATATATATATATATATATATATGTATATATATATATATATATATATATACACATATATGTGTATATATATATATATATATATATATATGTGTGTGTGCATGTGTACATATATATATATATATATATATATATATATATATATATATATATGTCTGTGTCTATATATATGTTAACATACATGTCTCTCACTCTCTCTCTCTCTCTCTATATATATATATATATATATATATATATATATATATAGAGAGAGAGAGAGAGTGCCTTCAGACATCAGGTCCACACTCTGAACCTCCTTCCTCAACTGCTGCACTATTCTGCCTTGCTACAAAACAGAGTGTCACATGTGGACACAGCCTAACATTAGGGGGGGATATATAGGGACAGATCGTAGATAAGCCTATTACAAACCTATGAAGTTTGTGCATGATACATTTCATATTAGCATGACTGTTCTGAAGGTGGTGGGGTCTGACACTCATGTGTCTATCATGACTTCATTACTTCCACCTTCAGCTATTTGCCAGACGAATATACATGTTTGGAGGAACAGAACAAACACTATGATGGCTTACATCTTGTCATTCTGTGCAGATCCACACAGTTGACAGGTATGACCCACTGCCCACAGGGCCAGATGCTATGTCCATAGCAGTTGCTCAGCAGGACATCATTACAGCAAGTCTTGAAGGCACATATCAAGCTTTCAAAATAATCTGTCCCATTATTACAGACCAAGTACTACATTCAGTTACATGCTGACATGTTTCACATACCTGTTTTATTAGTATGCTCTTTTCTCTGTTGCACTTCAGGATGTCTCCCTTGTTTGTTTTTTTCTTTTTAGTATTATTTTTGTTTTTTACTATTATTTCTGTTTTTGCTGTTTATTTATTTGTTTCTCTCTCTCTCTCTCTCTCTGTCTCTCTCTCCACTACAGGGATCGAGCTGGTTGGAATAGGTTGCAGCATGGCTTTTGTAGATGATGCTCATGATCAGGTGATGGATTCTGCACCAATTGGTGTTCCTCACTTGTTAATTGCATACAGCCAGCTGTGTAGTACTTCCAATAGCCAATGTCATAGCAAACCACTACTATAAATGACTACATCATGTGGACATTGTCCCTTTACCTTTCCTGTATGGAAGGCATCCTTTCTGTGTGTGTGGGGAACAGTGTTACAGACAGCAGGTAGCAATACCTCTTACAAAAGGACTTGCGGACACAGGCCAAATACATGTTTGTATAAGGTTCCAGACCTACGGACAGTGTGAGTATTGCTGTTATATGCATTAAATACTGCTGGTTTTACAGGGTTTCTGTGTAAATGCTAGTTTTGCCTGGAATGCAGTCTGTCTGCATAGCTCCCAACTGTGGGCCTATCCACATGATGGCCAGAGGACTGGCTGTTATGTTTTGTCTGTTCAACACACAGGTCTTGTGTCTGACATATCAGTGGCATTATCTCCGTTGATTGCTATTGGTACATGGCAACATCCTTTTGTGTTTCTGACTTCATATTCCTGAGTAAGGGTATGTTGCAACCAATCCTGTAACACCAGCAACTGTCACAGTGTATAACAGCAATATTGAAAATATGGTCCTGTATTACAGCCACTGTCCTCCACATATATACCAGGCTTTGTCTAGATGTCATGCAGTAAGAGGTTGTTAGGTAATGGTCTATCATTATTTAGTGATGGCATTCTTGCTATCATTCCAGTGATGTGGACTCTCACACAAATTGTGGGGTAGGGTCCATATATATGAGGGCAAAAGCTGGAGAAATGTACAGTCCGGAGGTCAGTGTATGGAAAACACTGTTATATGCCCTTGTGAGACATTTTATGGGGGGGTATTAAATGCTTTTAACCTAGGCTGTTACAACATGTGAGGGATATCAGTGTTAAGAAACATTAAGGTATATGGCTGTACATTTTCATACATTTCACCATGAGAAGAGTGGTGGGCTACACCTTACTGTCTTACACACAGTTCTGTTTGTCAGTGTGATAGAGACGTTTTGAGTTAAGCATTGCTATGTAACAGATACATTTACATTGTGACAACTAATACTTTCTCCCTAGGTTTGAGTACACAGTGTAATTGGAGGCTGCTGAACTACATACGTAATTAAGTGCTGATTGGTTCTTATCTTCAAGGCAAGAGTTTTTTTACTGTTGTACTACTTGAAGGCCTTAGTCTGGACAGCAACGTATGTTATGTTTTTCACATTACTGTATCAAATGTTTTGTTTGAGAGTTGCATTCATCAGTTATTATGTATTCAAAATACCTAACTGCTATAAGAAATGGCATAAGCATTTGAAATAATACACAAACATTTCTGTGTATGCAAACTTGTGTGTGGTGTCATGTCCTTTGCATTATGTGTGGGTATATGTTTCATGCAATAATTTTCATTTGTAGGAAAAAATCCAACACTGGACATTTTAAAAGGTGGCAAATGTAGGAATAATGGCTGTTTGATATGCTGTGCACCCTCTATATATACTTTTCTTATACATATCTATAAGTAGTCATTTCTTTATATGTGTATATGTGTATATACATATATATATATATATATATGTGTGTGTGTGTGTGTGTGTGTGTGTGTGTGTGTGTGTGTGTGTGTGTGTGTGTGTGTGTGTGTATACCATTGGAATGTTTAGTGCTTCCACATTGTTCATTCCCTATGGTAGACTGACTGTTCTGCATGATATGTTACAGATATCATCCTGACATCTTACAGCTGAGATGGCTAACTGTTAACTTGTTGTGGGTGTGTTGTGCAGGGTCCTGGTTTCAAGACTTGCAAGTGCTGGTTATTGTGTTGCAAGGCATATCTGTTCAGCTGTGGGGAAATGGCAATTATTACAAGAGATCCCTAATTTGGACCCCTTCACCCCCATTAACCATGCGCTTGGTCAGATGTTTTGCAGTGAGAGGTTCAGAGTGTGGATCCAATGTACGAATGCAATATACATTTATATATATTATATATATATATCCATACACATGTAGGTCTACATATATCTATATATATGTATATATGTAGACCTACTTGTGTGTGTGTGTGTGTGTGTGTGTGTGTGTGTGTGTGTGTATGTGTGTGTGTGTGTGTGTGTGTATATATATATATATATATATATATATATATATATATACATACATACATACCTACATCTACATATATAGATATGTTTTCCCTACTGTTGAATAACTGTGTTGCATGATATGTTTGAGAAAATATCACTTTTATGTACAGCTCAAATGGCATAGTGGTAAATCACTGTGGCTATGGTGTGCAGGGTCCTGGGTTCGAGACTTTTAAGGGATGATTATTTTGTTGCTGGGCAGAACAAGGGCTCTTGGATACAGAGCAACTAAGGCACTTTTAAGCAGTTGTAAGCAGGTTTGCGCGATGGTAGGCAATGCCAACTTCTGATTAAATATGCTTACAGACAGTTAGCCTTAAAAGAGCTTAATCTGTATAGGCATTGCTTAGCATTGCACAAACAGGCTTAATCTCACTTACTACTGCTTAAAACGTCTTACTCCCACTTACCCCCATGCTAATATCTTTAAAAGAAAAGAAAAAGGGGTGATAGGAAAGTGGTAAAAAGGGGGACATGCAGAGGGAAATACAATAGGGAAAGTAGCTAGGGATGATGCAGGACAGTTGTAGGGAAGGTCCATAGCTGTCCATTTCTTCTACAACAGCAGCTGTGCATATATACTGAATTTGGAGGTAGATTTGGACACTCAAACCCCTGAGAGAGCGATGATAACAATAATATGTTGTGAAGCCAATTAGACCAGATTAATGTGTCCAGTGGACATGTGTGCAAAATGGACAGCTATGTATGGGGCGAGATTTTTTTTGGGGGGAACAGATTGCCCTTTTTTTTAAGATGAGAGTGGGATGTTGGTGAAGGATAGCAGGTATATTTGGGGAAGTAGGTTGGGTAGGAATACAGACAAAACAGCATACAGGGGTGGTATATGACATATGTGGGAGATAAACACCTTAGACGGGGAGGGTTGTTTGGAAATTGGAAGCCCATGAGCTCCCAAATAGAAACAGTGGGATTGAGGTCCCCACCCATGGGCAGTCACCACTGCACCTTCATGGCCCCGAAGGTGGCTGTGCTGGGTAGGAGGGGCATGCTGACCCTCTAAATGCACAACACAGCCCTCAAGCTGGTGTAGTAGATCTCCAAACTTCCTGTGCAGCTCGCTATGCACCAAGCCCTGGAGCTGACTACAGGTGATAGTTTCTTGTCCATACCCGCTCCCGGGGGGGGCGAGCCCCATCCTTTGAGGTGGTTCCACCTGAAGGTGGTGCAGGGCCAGCAGATGAGGAGGCCCTTAGATGGGTCTCAGACGTGCTGGAGCCCAGTACCATGGCCAGATGAGGTGGGAGAGGTGGGTCCACTGGGACCTGCCTTCCCAAACATGCTATGGTGTTGCATTTTTAAAACATATGTGGATTATTAATAGTCAACACAATCTAGGACTAGTTATAACAGCATGCATAGATATTTCCATTATCCCAAAACACCAGATTTGGAACAGTTGCATAACAAACAGAACACATGCATAAGTGGAACCACAGTGGCCATCATACCTTCCAACTGTCTCGAATTACTTGGTTTTTACCAAGTTTTGGGGTCCAAATGATGGGGTGCCACGATTCCCGAGTGACACCCCATCATTTCCAATTTTTTGCTACTTTATTTTTACATTTTGCTCTGTTTTTGCTGACGTCATCATGTGCGCGATGATGTCAGCGCCATCAGTGCTACCAGCCTATCACAATTAGCTCTGCACACATTTCCAGCTGGGCTGTTCAAGCGGTCTTGTTCAAATGCCAGCTGGCTTAAATGAAATGCTGCTGCTTTCATTCAAATGTGTTCGGAACGAACACAATGACATTATGTGGAATTGTGGAGTTTAGGAAGTCTGGCTGAAGCAAAGTTCACATTATGTGGAGCAAGCCATGCTGCTTTGATTCAAACGTGCTCGGAATGAACACAATGACATTGTGTGGAATTGTAGAGCTTAGGAAGTCTTCTGGCTGAAATGAAGTTCACATTATGTGGAGGGAACCGACATTATGGTAATGTAAATGCTGCTGCTTTTGTTCATTAAAGTGTGTGTGTGTGTGTGTGTGTGTGTGTGTGTGTGTGTGTGTGTGTCTGTGTGTGTGTGTGTGTGTGTGTGTGTGTGTGTGTGTGTGTGTGTGTGTGTGTGTGTGTGTGTGTGTGTGTGTGTGTGTGTGTGTGTGTGTGTGTGTGTGTGTGTGTGTGTGTGAGACTGAAGGGGATATGCTGGAGTACTTGCAGAAGCTGGGAAGCATTGATAAGATGGATCATTTACTGGTCACCTGGTACCATGCTGCCAACAAAAAGGCTGAGATGCAAACAGCTCTGGACAGTAAGTCACTATTTTCTTGTTTATTGAATTTAACTCCATATTCTGCATGGGAAAATTTAGAAAATTATCAGAGAACAGGAAGTCATGGCACAAGGCATTATTTGTAGTCTAATGCATGGTAGCATTTCTTCTGAAGTTTTTCTGTGTGAGCTAATGGGAGCAATGCGATCACATCATTATGATAACAATTATACAGGTGTAAGAGGCATGCATTAAGACTGCAACATGAATGAGATTTGCAAGCTGTCCCATTAAGAAATTATTTATAGTAAAAAAGAAGCATTAGTGCTACCGGTTTCAAAAGCTTCTCCAGCTAGTAGAATTTACATGAATGAATCTGTTAGTTTGCTGATTTTTTTTCAGTACTAGTCAAGACTATTTTTAGAGTAGATCCTGAGAGAAAAGTTCCAAGCAGTCAGTACTTTGTCATGTAGCAAAAGCTGTAAAACATGTATCCAACATAAATGATTAATAAAACAACAAGAACAAAGGTGTAAATAGCAGTTAAATCATTCATTCTTTCACCTCCTGTACACAGTTATTTGATGTTTGCGGGTAAACCAGATCCTGCTCTGCCAAGCAATGAGAATAAAGGTGGCTTTTCTACTACTCTTCAAAATCAGACTCTATGAGGAACAATTCAGCTTTTCTCAGCAGTACTCTTTGAACTCCACAGTTGCTGTTTTCTGTAGAAAATACTGCCAGTGTGTATTTTGAGTGTGTGCCAGCAGTGATTCCCTTCTTTTGGGAGACCTCTCCCTTTTTCATGTTTGTTCATCCATGCAGTTGGTATATATACGTTCAGAGGGAGTGTGTGTTTGTGTTTGTATGTGTGTGTGTGTGTGTGTGTGTGTGTGTGTGTGTAGACTTTTATTATGGAAATGTTTTGAATTGGGCAGTTTTGTCATTACATATTATACAAGGAATATAATTTGGCAATTTTCTAAGTTTATAAAATTACTATTTGAAATGTGTCCTTATTTTGGGGCTGTATTCCCCCATTATTGGCTTGTCCAGGTTTTTTGTGCTAAGAGGTTGAGAACTATGGTGAGAAGTGAGAACTGAATTCACTAAATGATAGCCATTTAAGTTTCAGTCTTCCTATCCTTCAGGAAACAAGTTGCTTATTTAGCATAGTGTTACATTGCTCTGACTGTAGTGCACAGCGTCTGGGTTCAAAACTTGCCAGTGAAATGCATGGTGGTAACACAACATTTTATTCTAGCAACTTTCCAAAATTATACAAGCAATGTTTAAAATGTGTCCTTGGTTTTTGGCCTTTTGTCCCTCCCCCCCAAAAAAACTTAAATTGAAAATGAGTGCAAGAAGCTGTGCAAGATGCCTATGCCTTACACTAATGTCATTCTATTTTTATATATATATATATATATATATATATATATATATATATATATATATATATATATATTGTGTGTGTGTGGAAGCAGACTTTTATGATGGAAATGTTCTGAATTGGGCAGTTTTGTCATTACTGGTTCATGCATTTTGTTTCATTGCCTACTAAAAAAATGTTCGAACAATAAATTTAAAATGTGCTCTAACAAGTGCGCTGTATTATACAAGGAATATAATTTACTAAAGTCAGGAAGGTGTATCAAAGAACACATGTATGTTTCTTGTTTTGTGTGCAAGGGGCTAATGATTTGAAAACTGCCCAAAGGTAATGTTTATCCACCACTGGCCAGATGCATTTTCTTTGGATGTGGTGTAGGTTTCAATGTTATTTTAATGAATGTGAGTTTCAAGAGCAGAGAAGTTTTAATGCCATTTCTGTTTTCATTGTGAGACAGTATTGCTTTGTTTAACATATATCTATTGGTGTTTGTGCACTGTGCTGTAAAGTGTAAAAATAAAATCCAAATCATTGTAGAAGTAAAGCAGTATGCACACATTAGTGTTTATGGTAAATGGGACGAAATAGCCAGGTAATGAGACATTGGAATGGCTGCAGGGGGAACTCTGGTGCCATATTTTGGTTGTCTGTTCTTCAGTTTGCATTTGAAAGTTGGTATCCCACAATTCCAGTGGAGTGGGTGGGGTTACATAATTATGTATGCAAATTTTATGTTAAACAGCATACAGATTTGTACCTATTTTTCATGGGCCTTGTCCAGATTTTTGATGTTTCCAGGTTGAGAGGTATGGTGGCCATTACAATGGCATGCAGGTTACATTGATAGCAACAGGCCACCAGTGATAGTATTTCAACATGGAACATTCATAGAAACACATTTCAATATTTATTGAACAATGGGACATATGTTCCAACAGCAGGTTTGGTGTAAACATACCCATTGATATGTGTACTTAGATTATTGTTGCAGATGTGGTGAGGGGAGAGAGAGAGATGTCAATTAACAACTTATATATCCTTGTAGTTCTCACAACTTTAATGATCATTGCTCTAATCATTAAGGTACAGGTATTATTACACTGCCATATGGCCTTGGTTTGGCCAGTGGTATGTTTGTAAACATGTGTATACTTCAACTGTCTAATAGCTAAATTCTACATCTCTTACCTGGTATACCTGTGGAGGGAATGTTTGTTAACACTACCCATATTCCCAGATTCTGAATTAATATTATGCACATACCTCTTAATCTCTTATTGCAGGCACTCTGGTCAAAGCTTGACAACATGGGGGTACACCTAGGGACATATTTTGAATATTGCTCTCATAAACTTGGAGGGCTAATAGAATGACAGTATTTGTTTTCATATACATTGTCTGAAGGTTTTGAGGTCTGAAAATCAAATGTATGTCATTATTTGTTGACTACAAATCTGAGATCATCCCACTGATTTGCTACGGGTACAGGGGAACAGGCAGAAATATGAGCCAATTATCTGGACATTCTGAAAGGATGTGTACAGTTGAGAGGTATGATTATGCATACAGCTTACTACCACTCCCAGGATTCAAACCATGGCTGTGTCTGATAAAAATACCACAATTTAAGTGTCAGCAGAGTGTGCTGTTTGAATATTGCTGTCTATCTCTTCAGTGTTTTCTGTATAAGTCTCTCGTGGTTGTACAATCTGACCTTGTAATTACAACAGTCTCATATAGACATTCCTAGACATATTTTTATGTAGCACAGTGTGAGAAACAGTGGCTGACACAAAAGTACTATTCTGATATCAGATGTTCTGAATGCTACATGTCAGCCATAGAATACCAGAGTAAACACTACCAGTCCAAGATTCGATCTTTATTGGCAGGCACAGTTTTCTTATCTGTCAGACCTGTGGAGGGAATGTTTGTTAACACTACCTGAATGTTTCCACACATATTTCCAGATTCCAATATAATATTATGCACATACCTCTTAGTATGTTAATGCATGCACTCTGGTCATAGCTTGACAACATGGGGGTAGAAATGGGACATATTTTGAATACTGCTCTCATAAACTTTTGGTGAGTTGCTAGAGTAACAGGTTTGTTTTCACATACATTTTCTGAGGGTTTTGAGGTTTGAAAATCATATGTATGTCATTATTTGCTGCCTAAAATTCTGAGATCATCCCACTGATTTACCAGGGGGACAGGGTAACAGGCAGAAAATATGAGCCAGTTATCTGGACATTCGGAACAAATCTGTATAGCTGAGAGGTATAATTATGCATAGAGCTTACCACCACTCCCAGGATTCGAACCATGGCTGTGTCAGCTAAAAATGCAACAATTTAAGTCACAGTAGAGTGTGCTATATGGATATTGCTGCCTATCTCTTCACTGTTTTCTGTCTAAGTCTCTCTTGGTTGTACAATCTGACCCTGTAATTACAACAGTCTTATACTGACATTCCTAGACATTTTTATTATGTAGCACAGTGTGGGTAACAGTGGTTAATACAACATTACTATTCAAATAATGCAACACTAAAAATGCCATATGATACCAGAGTAAACACAACCAGTCCAGGATTTAAAGCTTTATTGCCAGGCAGTTACAGTTTTATTTAAATATGGCCTATATGGGACTGTTACTGTCATATTGTCTGGTTTATTCAGTACAACCCATACACAAAACAGTTTTTATATTGGCAGCTGACTTTCTACTACTTTTATACTTATTTGGTATGACTACTACATGCAGAATTGTTACTCAACAGTCTCGTGATGTAGTCTTTGCAGCCTAATCACATGGGCTTCCTAATTCAAAGCCCACTCAGCTGCAGCTGTAAGAGAAATAGATAAATATTTAGCCATACCTATCCATCATATACACAGGCTGGACATTATTAAACAGTTACTGGTATGAGTACTTACACACTGCTGGGACATCACCTCTCTGCCTTGATTCTTAGATTCACTGATCCAAGAGCTCCATCTTCCTCCGTTTCAAGTTGGCATAGTGGTGCCTGACCTGCTCACCAGTCTGAGGGATACCAGTGGCACTGGTGAGGTCACGGGCAAGATGGTCCCAGGCTTCTTCTTTATATTGGGAGCCTTGGTACTGGCCCTGCAGCAGTCTCTCATCATGTTTTTTTACCAGGAGTCCTACCATGACCTTGGACTCCTGGATGCCCTAGCGCTGTGCCCGGAAGCGCAATCCCTCTCCAACTCCAGCCATGGTGCCAGTGGGAAGCTGCAACCAGTTATGAGCTGTGTTCCCACCTATGGGGTTTAAATATGGCTGATTTCCCACCCTTTGCTGTGATTGGATGGCTTTGAATATGCTGAGCTAAACAAAGCTATGGGCAAACCTGCTTAGCTAAGGTTGGCATTGCTTAAAGGGACAGGTTCAGCACTGATTACTGATGGGCAAATCCACTTAGCTGGGCTACTTATTGCTTAGCAGTCATATTTACACAATGCTTATACCTGGTAAGCAGAGCTGTGCAATGCTTAGCATTGCTTAATTTTCATTATATACATTATGTAGACTATCTGCTGTATGGCATTGATTCATCATTCACTACATATTATAAATTTGTTTACTGTCCCTGACATCCCCCACTGTGCTTTCATTACATTTATTCATGTGAGACTATACTGTATGGGGAACTTATGTTTATATGGGGATTTCACAACTTTATTACACTGACACGTCACATCTGGACCTAATGTAGTACTCCGGTTACCAAATATATGTTATTTAGTAGTTCATACAAAAAAAAAATGTTTATGCACTGCTGTCACATTTAAAATGTGAATTGGTTACGGTGGGGAACAAATCGGGAATGGCTGCTCGCAAAGCATACGCTCTAACCACTACACTATTGCAATACTGCTTATGTTGGATATCTCTTGCTATTTAACTTCTTGTGCTGTTTAAGCTGGACTAAGAGTAGCTAAGCAATGGGCACACCCACTCAGCTACGCTTAAACTTTATCGCATTTATAAAAAAAAAAAAAGTTTTGTTGTGTTATTTTAGCTATACCCATCAAAATATCCCTGCTAATGCTAAACCCTATACTTTTATCAGCTTTCTGCTTTGTGGTGGGCATACGTCTCAACCTCTTGGAGCAAAAACTCAGAGCAAACCCTAAAATGATGGGGGAACAAATAGGGACAGATTTTAAATATTGCTCTTACTAATTTAAAAGTTGATTGAAATGATAGATCCTTGCATTAGCATGGATTTTCTGAAGGATGTGGAGAAATTGTTGTCATTATTTAATGAATTCAGTCCTCAACTATTTGCCAGGAAAGTACAGCTTTTAGGAGGAACACACCAAAAATATGAGGCAAAACTCTGGACATTCTGCAAATATCTGTTGAGAGTTATGGTGGTGGGACATTTGTCCTTTTTGCCTTTGCCACTTTTTTCTCCTGATGTGTTGGGGTGTTATGAGCATTCTCACTCATTTTAATTGCCAAAAGGCAATTCTGGAGTGCAGGGGCATGTGTATTGTGAGAGCTCTGCTCTCAGACACACCCCCTGCACTTGTGCATGGCTCCATGTAAGTTTAACAGCACAGGCAGCGTGCCTTCATGAATATGCAAGGTGCGCTGCTGTGCTGTACAGGAGCAGTCCCTGCCATGTAGGAATAACTTATTCCTGCATGGCTGTTTGCTGAATCCCAGTGTATGAATAATAAGTGTCAAACAAAGATTCATTTCTCCACTGCAGGACACTTTAGACTAACAATCTTGGCGTGATTTTGTTAGTAACTCCTTGCTCTTTCTACTACTTTCTATTATTAGCTGGTAAGTCACTTAGTTAAAGAAGCCAGACTCCAAAATGTTCTGGATGTCATAAGGAGGTATGGATGTCAACTGGAAGTATACAAAAAAGGTGTTATAGACCTAAGCAAATTAAATGTATATACATAATGTATACTGTACCATGCAAATAAAGACATTGAGGATAATAGAAAGGAACATGGCAGCTGTCTATAACTGTGTAAACACCTACCTATCTCATTAGAAAAATTAGAGATGTAGGCCATGCCGATGCATATTTGCAAAACAAAGCTGCCCTGTAGTTTAGCTGAATGGATGGCAGCATACACATTTACTCAGTCAAGGCCAAATAACATAAAAACATGAGGCTCACTCAGGAAAGTAGGGGTGTGTGGCAAAAGTGAGTAAAAATATCATAGGAGTATTAGTCAGTATGTTAATAAAAGGTGTAAACAGGAGTAAAAAGTTAGGAGATATCTCACAACTATCTTGATAAACAAATATTTTCAAAATGCATACATCATATGTATGATCTGTTGTGCAAATAATGTGTGTTGTTTTAGAAAAGCAATGTGGATGCAAAGTACAATAAAAATACACAGAGTGGACTATCAGAAATCATGACCATCAGACAATGCTTGCCACTGACAAACCTGTTTGTTTAGCAACTCTTTGTTGTTAGAAGTGCAATAACCACTGTAATATGTTCCTGCTACTGGGCCATTGTCCCACCATTACATAACACTTTGACCAGGTGTCTTGTGCTTACGTGAGTTAAAGCTGGAGAGGGAGGTTACTGATATAGATGTCAAGGTCATGGGACAGTACAGGGAAGGAGAAGATATAGACATGCTTTGCAAACATTACTTAATACTAATAGTCTGAGTTGCTAATATATGCTGCCAAAGCAGAATATACACTGGCTAGGGATGTTATGTAATATTTTAATCTCTAGCAAATGTTTTATTTTACATTGTCAAGTTTGTTATATTGTTTGTTATACTTCGTATACTCATATACATTTTTCTTACTTATCAAAAGGTCTAAAATTATGTATTATCACTGTTGGGTAAATCTTTTCTCCATAGGTTTCCACTGAAAATGGGCTATATTTAAGTATTTCATGTATTTCTTCAGGCATCCAACTGAGCCTAGGAGCCTTCCTATCATGCAACTTCACTACTTCATCCTTTACCATCATTTTATAAAATGTCTTCCTATTCTCCTCATACTTATTAACCATTCCTGCCTACCATAGTAATCAAAATGCACTCCCTTGTTCAGAATGTTCTTGATTTCTATCTCAGGCCAACTGGTTTCATTTTTTCAACCTTTTCTTAATGCTGGATATAATTCCCTTTCTAGTACTCTTATTCTGAAATACTTTCCACCATTGATCTACACTTTGCTTTAGCGTCCAACAATTCAACCATTTCTCTTCTTAACTTTTCCATTTTTTTTTCAGTAAATTCACATCTTCAACCTCCTAGTAATTTCTTCACTTTCTCTCTCTTTTTCATGTATTGATTCTTTTCATTTTCTTGCTGCGTATGTTTAAATTTAACTGTAAACCTCATTTCTTTTTAACAATGACTACCATTCTAATAGACAACCAAAAACTATATTTTAAAGTAACTAACAAACTTCCGTTATTCCTTAAACCTTTCACCAGCTATTAAAATACCTGAAACTGCTTTATGTCCTCCATTTACATTATTATTCACTTTCTCATTTATTATTATACTATACCCATTTTTCTGTTCATACCTCTCAATTTTTGTGCTCAATACATCTAGACAAAGGCAAAAATAATGGGGGTTCTGAGGCCTAAAATCAGGGACAATTTTGAAATATTATTCTGATTCACTTAAACAGTTAGTAAAATAACAGTTTTTGCATCAACATGCATTTTGTAAAGAAGTATGAAACTCAAATGCCTGTCATTATTGACTGACTGTAATACTCAGCAATTTACCGGAAAATCAAAAATTTTGCACAGGATAAAATTATGAGGCAAAAGCAGAGACTTTCTGCAAAAACAGGGACAACTGAAAACTATGGGTTACTTAGGCAAGGAGTAGTGTTAAATGCCTACAGCATAATGCTTGTCATTAGCGTTAATACACTTTGTGTGTGTTGTGTCTGTTAGATAAATTTAAAAGTTTTAGTCATTTGAAGATTGCCAGATAGTAAAAAAAATCCAAGTAAATGATTAATCCACCCTAGCGTGTAACCTCCTGATTCAATGGGTTTGTCTCACATGTTCTGATGTCAGATAGATGGTGTTTCAGTAGGTGCTACTCTAGCAGAAGAAAAAGCGGTAAGGGCAGTGAAGAAACCTATTCACCAAAGGCACAAATGCAAAGGGACACTAGTGGTGCTCACAGGGTAAAAGGGGGCAATAGTGCATGAATAAGATGAGCTTTGTCTGTGCTGTATACGCTCACATGTAATAAGGGGCCGACAGTGCACAAATAAGATGAGCTTTGTCTGTGGTATGTATGCTCACATATGATAAAGGGCCAATAGTGCATGAATAAGATGAACTTTTTTCTGTGGTATATACACTCACATATAAGGAGCCAATAGTGCACAAATAAGATGAGCTTTGTCTGTGCTCACATATAATAAAGGGCCAATAGTGCATGAATAAGATGAGCTTTGTCTGTGCTGTATACGCTCACATGTAATAAGGGGCCGACAGTGCACAAATAAGATGAGCTTTGTCTGTGGTATCTATGCTCACATATGATAAAGGGCCAATAGTGCATGAATAAGATGAACTTTTTTCTGTGGTATATACACTCACATATAAGGGGCCAATAGTGCACAAATAAGATGAGCTTTGTCTGTGCTCACATATAATAAAGGGCCAATAGTGCATGAATAAGATGAACTTTGTCTGCTCACATGTAATAAGGGGCCAACAGTGCACAAATTAAATGAGCTTTGTCTGTGGTATCTATGCTCACATATGATAAAGGGCCAATAGTGCATGAATAAGATGAACTTTTTTCTGTGGTATATACACTCACATATAAGGGGCCAATAGTGCACAAATAAGATGAGCTTTGTCTGTGCTCACATATAATAAAGGGCCAATAGTGCATGAATAAGATGAACTTTGTCTGTGGTATATACACTCAAAAGTGGCTAAACAACTCCAAAGAACAATGTAAAAGTGAAAAAGCAGCAAACCAAACACCAGGAAGGAACCGGACCACAAAACTTATAAGCTTTCATTCGTTTAATAAAACACCACAAATTTCATCAGAATAAATACTCAAACTTGAAACCGCCCTTTAAATACTTATGTGCAAAAAAATCATCCAATGACAAAATGTTTCAAATTATTTAAATAGCCACTGTGATGTCATGAAAATTTAAAAATACACTACAAAAATGTTTTAAACATTGCATATGTATAAAAACATAAAAATGTATATATATAATCGTCAATAATAACAAACTATTACACAGTGTTTCATCAAGTACAACCCATTTTGTGAACAGCTTGGCTCACTACGTCAAAGCCTTTGTAACTGAAAAAAACACGATGTTAATAGTTTCATTTAATCCTGGAGGATAGTCTGCTCTTAAAGCTGTCTGCCATTTAGTTTCCCCTACATTCTAATAAGGCTTTAAAATTGCCCACCAAAGGACCACAAACTACTTTATCTAAGACAAAGAATGTAAATTTCTTAAAATTGTTACATAATAAGACATGTCGTGCCAGGGTATTTTTCCTGTCTTTGTTTCTCACTGTTCGTAAATCTTTCTACTTAGTGACCTGATGGTCTTGCCAACATAAAAACTAGTACAAGAATTACATACTGCAAGATAAACAATACCCACAGAATCACATGTAAACCTGTCCTTTGCCCAAATAACTTTCTTGAAATGTTTTAACTCGGCAGAACCTGAACTGGCTATGTATCTACATTGCCTGCAATGACCACAAGCAAAAGCCCAACAGGGTCTTTGACCCCATAGTGTGATGTCTTAGAAGTACTTTCAAGTATACTTCTTATGTTACATACCTTTTTATAAGTGAACAAAGGTCCATTACCCAGGACTTTCACCAATTAAGAATGTCCAAGCAACATTTTCCAATTTTCCTTAATAACATGCCTAATAATGTCCATTCCATCTGAAATGGGCAATGGGAAGGCCAGCTCAAACAATTGTTGGTTTGATACACCCTACTTGCTATACTGAAATTACCTCTCAAAATGGGACTAGCTAAACTGTCTCTGAGAATTATAACTTCAGCAACAATGTTACATAACCAAAACAAATCATATCCCCTGGCTATAAAAAATCTAGTCAGTTTGTTAACCTCACTATCAAAAACAGAATATTCACTGGTCAAACGACTCAGCCCTATAAGTTGTGCTTTGACAACCCCTCTTTTCATATGTTGGGGGTGAAGGCAGTCCCTGTGCAGGTACTGATTGACAAAAGTAGATTTCCTATGGATACTACTACTGAAACTAAATCTGTCAACAAGTAGTCCCAGATGAATATCCAGGAAGTCTATTATTTTCCCAAACCCTCACAGGGTAAAGTTAAAAAAAACTGGTTGAACAATTCAGGTCTTACAAGAATAACTGGAAACTGTCAAGGTTCCCTTGCCACAATAAAACAAAAAAATAAATAAATTATCAATGTAATGCCTGTAAAATAAAATATTCTTAGCCAAAGGATGTGTCACAAGAAATTTCATCTCCCACATAGACATAACTAGGTTGGCAAAAGAAGGAGTCACTCTAGAACCCATGGCCACACCAGAGATTTGCTGAAAAATACTAGTTCCAAACTTAAAAAAAATTACTTTCCAAAATCATTTCCATCAAAACACAAAAGTGTTGATCTTGTAATTGTCAAAGTCAATATGACCAGTCAGATATTCCCTAAATAAATCAGTTCCAGCTTTTTGATCTATACTTGTATAAAGGGAAGTGACATCAAGTGTTACAAAAAATATAGTTGACAAAACAAAATTTTCCAAATTAAATTTCATGTAACAACTCTAATAGATGCCATGAATCTTCCATTTCAGATGGGATGGACATTATTAGGCATGTTATTAAGGAAAATTGGAAGATGCTGCTTGGACATTCTGAATTGGTGAAAGTCCTGGGTAATGGGCCTTTGTTCACTTATAAAAAGGTATGCAACATAAGAAGTATACTTGAAAGTACTTCTAAGACATCACACAATGGGGTCAAAGACCCTGTTGGGACTTTTGCTTGTGATCATTGCAGGCAATGTAGATACATAGCCAATTCAGGTTCTGTTGAGTTGAAACATTTCAAGAAAGTTATTTGGGCAAAGGACAGGATTACATGTGATTCTGTGGATATTGTTTATCTCGCAGCATGTAATTCTTGTACCAGTTTTTATGTTGGCAAGACCATCAGGTCACTAAGTAGAAGGATTTATGAACATGTGTTGGCAATGAGAAACAAAGACAGGAATAATGCACTGGCACGACACGTTTTATTATGTAACAATTTTAAGAAATTTACATTTTTTTGTCTTAGATAAAGTAGTTTGTGGTCCTTTGGTGGGCAATTTTAAAGCCGTATTAGAATGTAGGGAAACTAAATGGCAGATAGCTTTAAGAGCAGACTACCCTCCAATATTAAATTAAACTATTAACATCAAGTGTTTTCTTCAGTTACAAAGGCTTTGATGTAGTGCGCCAAGCTGTTCGCAAAATGTGCTTTATTTGATGAAACACTGTGTAGTAGTTTATTATTGACTATTATATATAAATTTTTATATTTTTATTCATACGCAATGTTTAAAAAATATTTGTAGTGTATTTTTAAATTTTCATGACATCACAGTGGCTATTTAAATAATCTATTTGAAGCATTTTGTCATTGGATAATTTTTTGCACATGATAAGTATTTAAAGGGTGGTTTTCAGTTTGTGTATTTATTCTGATGAAGTTCGTGGTGTTTTTTTAAACGAACGAAAGCTTATAAGTTTTGTGGTCTGGTTCCTTCCTGGTCTTTGGTTTGCTGCTTTTTCACTGGTATATACACTCACATATAATTAGAGGTCAATAGTGAACAAATAAGTTGAGCTTTTTCTGTGGTGCATGCACTCACATATAAAACCACAGTCCTTAAAGTCTCCATTAAACATCTGTGGCCGGAGTTACAGTGAGCCCCTGTTGTACTACAGACTTCCCAATATAATCATTCAATAGTGTTTTGTGGTAGCCAAAAAAATTAAGCCCACAATTTTATTCTGTATGTGCTAATTGAGGGCTAAGCCAGATACCTGCCCAGACAGCCTATATGATTGTGAGCTGTGCTGGATACAGGCTGAGTTGTGCGAATAATAGGATAACAATGTATTTGATACTAATGAGCGAAAGAGCATTACACAAAGGTAAAATCAAATGACAAGGAGGAAGTCTGCAAATATATCATGAAAAATATCTATAAAAGAAGATAAGAGACTGACACTGTGGGGGGATTTCTTCTAACAACTAAGACAGAGATATGTCACTTTGATTACAGACGCTGAATGGCAGAGATTAAGGAAGGGATCATGGAAATCAGTGGTTCCAAATGTACATAAAGTGCTTCATATTATATACAGTCTGTCACTTTTACATGTTTGTAACATTCTCACTTTTACCATAAGACCACATTTGACCAAAATCCACTGATTAGATGGCAAGCCCTTGCTATGTTCTTCATGGAGATTTTGAGGCTTTAACATTCTCCTTAAGAAGACATTTCAGCTGTCCTGTTATGGAATCAAACTTACTTCCTAGTAAATAAGATTATTTGATGAAACTGATTATA